>NC_052314.1:65627400-65927400 GCF_016432855.1 Salvelinus namaycush
ACACTCCTTCCGTGGCCTCCAACTGCTCTTAAATGCAAGTAAAACTAAATGCATGCTCTTCAACCGATCGCTGCCCGCACCTGCCCGCCCGTCTAGCATCACTACTCTGGACGGTTCTGACTTAGAATATGTGGATAACTACAAATACCTAGGTGTCTGGTTAGACTGTAAACTCTCCTTCCAGACTCATATTAAGCATCTCCAATCCAAAATGAAATCTAGAATCGGCTTCCTATTTCGCAAACAAAGCATCCTTCACTCATGCTGCCAAACATACCCTCGTAAAACTGACTATCCTACCGATCCTTGACTTCGGCGATGTCATTTACAAAATAGCCTCCAACACTCTACTCAGCACATTGGATGCAGTCTATCACAGTGCCATCCGTTTTGTCACCAAAGCCCCATATAGATGACCTGGAGCCAGTGGGTTTGGCGACGAATATGAAGCGAGGGCCAGCCAACGAGAGCATACAGGTCGCAGTGGTGGGTAGTATAAGTCTTTGCTTGGTAAAGCCCCGCCTATCTCAGCTCACTGGTCACCATAGCAGCACCCACCCGTAGCACGTGTTCCAGCAGGTATATTTCACTGGTCACCCCCAAAGCCAATTCCTCCTTTGGCCGCCTTTCCTCCCAGTTCTCTGCTGCCAATGACTGGAACGAACTGCAAAAGTCACTGAAGCTGGAGACTCATATCTCCCTCTCTAACTTTAAACACCAGCTGTCAGAGCAGCTTACATATCATTGTACCTGTACATAGCCCATCTGTAAATAGCCCACCCAACTACCTCATCCCCATACTGTATTTATTTGTTTATCTTGCTCCTTTGTACCCCACTATCTCTACTTGCACATCCATGTTTTGCACATCTATCATTCCAGTGTTTAATTGCTAAATTGTAATTATTTCGCCACTATGGCCTATTTATTGCCTTACCTCCCTAATCTTACCTCATTTCCACACACTGTATATAGACTTTTCTATTTTGTAATTGACTGTACGTTTGTTTATTCCATGTGTAACGCTGTGTTGTTGTTTGTCGCACTGCTTTGCTTTATTTTGGCCAGGTCGCATTTGTAAGTGAGAACTTGTTCTCAACTGGCCTACCTGGTTAAATAAAGGTTAAATAAAAAAATAAAAAAATAATTATTATTCCGTTCCTGTGAGTCATTATGTCATAGGAATTGATCTGCTTCTGCTTGCTTTAACGTTATCAGTAGTACAGTATTAAACACGTGTTATTGTGGAGAGGATTTATAATTACACCATTCTTTTCATTTATATTAATTAATTAATATAGCAGAAACTCTTCATTTTTTTTACATTACATATCTGACCTCTGTTCTGACTTCTGCTTTTGCTTATTTTATCAAAAGGAATTGCAAGCTTATTTTTCAAGTACTATTCTACTTTTCCTTCTGTAGTTTCTAGAGATAAACAATAGCCCTGACAAAAGTGTATTTCCCCTTAGTACCCACTGCTCCGGACCAGCTGACTGTTGACACCACATCAGCTGCTGTTAGCTGGAACCAGCCACCAGGATTGGACCAAACCCAACATCATTACCAGATCTCCTACCACTGTCCAGGGACAGAACCCCACTACACTACCACATCTTCACACAGCATCACTCTCTCTGACCTGAAACCTGCTACTGAATACTCTATCACTGTCTGCACTGTGCTGGAAAATGGAAAGAAAAGTAAACTGGTGTCAACAACCCTCACAACAAGTAAGTACCCTACTTAAGTATTATGTTTAGTGTCAAAGCTGATTAAACTTTAACTAGTTATCAAAATGACTATGAACTAATCATAATGGATGTGTCAGCATGGGATGTAAAGGTCCAGTATCTTCCCTGATGATAAATATATGATGGTGAATTCCCCAGGTCTCATCATGCAGTTTGGTGCTGAAATCATTAAACGTTGTTTATAATACAGTATCTGAATTCAGGATTTCTTCCATTTCTGTGAGTCATTATATCAAGGAGTTGATCTGCCTCTGCTTGTTTTAACTTTATCAGTAGTACAGTATTAAAACACTATTTATTGTGGAGAGGATTTATAATCACAGCGTTCTTTTATTTTATATTTAAAGGAATTGGTGTGGCGACAACAATGTAGCAGCAGTGGACCACCGTTGCTAAATCAATACAGCAGAAATTCCTAAATCCAACTTCTGTGTGACTTCTATTCTTTAGATTATTTCTTATTTCTATTTCTTAGTACTTCCTGCTCCAGACCAGCTGACTGTTGACTCAGTGGACACCACATCAGCTGCTGTTAGCTGGAGCCAGCCACCAGGATTGGACCAAACCCAACATCATTACCAGATCTCCTACCACTGTCCAGGGACAGAACCACACATCATTACCACATCTTCACACAGCATCACTCTCTCTGACCTGCAATGTGGTACTCAGTACTCTGTCACTGTCTGCACTGTGCTGGAAAATGGAAGGCAAAGTCGACTGGTGTCAACAACCCTCACCACAAGTAAGGAATTACCCTACTTAAGTATTCTGTCTGGTGTCAAATTTTGACTAGTTATCAAAAAGACAAATGTAAATTAACAAATCATAATTATGTGTCTGTTTTATGTTCCCAAAAGACAAACACAGTCATCACTCCCAGAAAAGGGAACTAACAAAGATAATCACTTCAACAACCAAACACAGAAAGGGTTTCAAAAGGGGTTTTGATAGACACCGTGGGGGTTCCCACTGAAAGATGGCAAAGCCACTAGTAAGGGGTTCTAAAAGCCACCCACCATGGATGTTCACTAAGGTTGGTCTCAGATAAGCAAACACCAACTTAGGATCTGGAGTAAAAGGGATATGGAGCTAAATAAACAGGAGTTTCTGGCTAAATGACGTGGCCACCTTAACATGAGGTGTAGGTCTCCCAACATCTCTCCATCTGATGCACTGAACCAGCAGCCCATAAATACCAGCAGGGCCATATTTTGGCCACAAGATGGCAGCGGTGTATTTTAAAAGTTTTGTACTGATCCAATGAACCATTGCATTTCTGTTAAAAATGTTGTATCAAGACTGCCCAAATGTGCCTCATTTGTTTATTAATAACTTTTCATGTTTAAAATTGTGCACTCTCCTCAAACAATAGCATGGTATTATTTCACTGTAATAGCTGCTGTAATTTGGACAGTGCAGTTAGATTAACAATAATTTAAGCTTTCTGCCAATATCAGATATGTCTACGTCCTGGGAAATTTTCTTGTGACTTACAACCTCATGCTAATCGCATTGGCCTATGTTAGCTCAACCGTCCCATGGAAGGGACACCGATCCCAAAGAAGCTTTAAATACCATCAGGACCAGCAGCCCTTAAATACCATCAGGACCAGCGGCTCTTAAATACCATCAGGACCAGCGGCTCTTAAATACCAGCAGGGCCAGCGGCTCTTAAATACCAGCAGGGCCAGCGGCTCTTAAATACCAGCAGGGCCAGCAGCTCTTAAATACCAGCAGGGCCAGCGGCTCTTAAATACCATCGGGGCCAGCGGCTCTTAAATACCAGCAGGGCCAGCGGCTCTTAAATACCAGCAGGGCCAGCGGCTCTTAAATACCAGCAGGGCCAGCGGCTCTTAAATACCAGCAGGACCAGCGGCTCTTAAATACCAGCAGGACCAGCTGCTCTTAAATACCAGCAGGGCCAGCGGCTCTTAAATACCAGCAGGACCAGCGGCTCTTAAATACCAGCATGGCCAGCGGCCCTTAAATACCAGCAGGGCCAGCAGCTCTTATATACCAGCAGGGCCAGCAGCTCTTAAATACCAGCAGGACCATCACAGCTGTAACACATACTGACTAACGAGGTGACTCCAGTCAGAGCGCCCAGCCTAGTCAACCTCAAAATGGATAGAGAAACTGAAACTCGTAACAGAACCGAAACCCGTAACAGTCAGCATGGGATGTAAAGGTCCAGTATCTTCCCTGATGAGAAATATATGATGGTTAATTCCTCAGATCTCATCATGCAGTTTGGTGCTGAAATCATGAAACGTTGTTTATAATACAGTATCTGAATTCAGGCTTTCTTCCATTTCTGTGAGTCATTATGTCAAGGAGTTGATCTGCCTCTGCTTGTTTTAACTTTATCAGTAGTACATTATTAAAACACTATTTATTGTGGAGAGGATTTAGAATTACAACATCATTTTCATTTATATTTATCTTTGGTGTGGCGGCAACAATCTGTCAGCAGGACAGCACCGTTACTAAATGAATATAGCAGAAACCCTTCATTTGTGTTACTTTACAAATCCTACTTCTGTTGTGTGACGTCTGTTTTTAACTTATTTCTTCCCATACAGTGGGGCAAAAAAGTATTTAGTCAGCCACCAATTGTGCAAGTTCTCCCACTTAAAAAGATGAGAGAGGCCTGTAATTTATCATAGGTACACTACAACTATGACATACTAAATGAGGGGAAAAAATCCAGAAAATCACATTGTAGGATTTTTTATGAATTTATTTGCAAATTATGGTGGAAAATAAGTATTTGGTCAATAACAAACGTTTATCTCAATACTTCGTTATATACCCTTTGTTGGCAATGACAGAGGTCAAACGTTTTCTGTAAGTCTTCACAAGGTTTTCACACACTGTTGCTGGTATTTTGGCCCATTCCTCCATGCAGATCTCCTCTAGAGCAGTGATGTTTTGGGGCTGTTGCTGGGCAACACGGACTTTCAACTCCCTCCAAAGATTTTCTATGGGGTTGAGATCTGGAGACTGGCTAGGCCACTCCAGGACCTTGAAATGCTTCTTACGAAGCCACTCCTTCGTTGCCCGGGCGGTGTGTTTGGGATCATTGTCATGCTGAAAGACCCAGCCACGTTTCATCTTCAATGCCCTTGCTGATGGAAGGAAGTTTTCACTCAAAATCTCACGATACATGGCCCCATTCATTCTGTCCTTTACACGGATCAGTCGTCCTGGTCCCTTTGCAGAAAAACAGCCCCAAAGCATGATGTTTCCACCCCCATGCTTCACAATAGGTATGGTGTTCTTTGGATGCAACTCAGCATTCTTTGTCCTCCAAACACGACGACTTGAGTTTTTACCAAAAAGTTCTATTTTGGTTTCATCTGACCATATGACATTCTCCCAATCTTCTTCTGAATCATCCAAATGCTCTCTAGCAAACTTCAGACGGGCCTGGACATGTACTGGCTTAAGCAGGGGGACACATCTGGCACTGCAGGATTTGAGTCCCTGGCGGCGTAGTGTGTTACTGATGGTAGGCTTTGTTACTTTGGTCCCAGCTCTCTGCAGGTCATTCACTATGTCCCCCCGTGTGGTTCTGGGATTTTTGCTCACCAATATCATTTTGACCCCACGGGGTGAGATCTTGCGTGGAGCCCCAGATCGAGGGAGATTATCAGTGGTCTTGTATGTCTTCCATTTCCTAATAATTGCTCCCACAGTTGATTTCTTCAAACCAAGCTGCTTACCTATTGCAGATTCAGTCTTCCCAGCCTGGTGCAGGTCTACAATTTTATTTCTGGTGTCCTTTGACAGCTCTTTGGTCTTGGCCATAGTGGAGTTTGGAGTGTGAATGTTTGAGGTTGTGGACAGGTGTCTTTTATACTGATAAGAAGTTCAAACAGGTGCCATTAATACAGGTAACGAGTGGAGGACAGAGGAGCCTCTTAAAGAAGAAGTTACAGGTCTGTGAGAGCCAGAAAACTTGCTTGTTTGTAGGTGACCAAATACTTATTTTCCACCATAATCTGCAAATAAATTCATTAAAAATCCTACAATGTGATTTTCTGGATTTCTTTTTCTAATTTTGTCTGTCATAGTTGAAGTGTACCTATGATGAAAATCACAGGTCTCTCTCATCTTTTTAAGTGGGAGATCTTGCACAATTGGTGGCTGACTAAATACAGTGGGGCAAAAAAGTATCTAAAGGAATTGCAAGCAGCATTTTCTACTTCATTACAACTATTCTACTTTCCCTTCTGTAGTTTATTTCTAGAGTTAAACTGTAACCCTGACAATAATGTATTTTCCCTTAGTACTTCCTGCTCCAGACCAGCTGACTGTTGACTCAGTGGACACCACATCAGCTGCTGTTAGCTGGAGCCAGCCACCAGGATTGGACCAAACCCAACATCATTACCAGATCTCCTACCACTGTCCAGGGACAGAACCACACATCACTACCACGTCTTCAGCCAGCATCACTCTCTGTGGCCTGAAACCTGGTACTGAATACTCTGTCAATGTTTGCACTGTGCTGGAAAATGGAAAGACAAGTCGACTGGTGTCAACAACCCTCACCACAGGTAAGGAATTACCCTACTAAAGTATTATGTTTGGTGTCAAAGTTTATAAGATTTTAACTAGATATCAAAATAACCTTCTACATATGCGATGACATCACCTGGTTTAAACGTCTCTAGAGACTATATCACTCTCTTCATTACTCAATGCCTAGGTTTATCTCCAATGGAATCACATCCTACCTTACCTTTGTCTGTACATTATGCCTTGAATCTATGCTATTGTGCCCAGAAACCTGCTCCTTTTACTCTTTGTTTACGAACGTGCTAGACGGCCAGTTCTTATAGCATTTAACCGTACCCTTATCCTACTCCTCCTCTGTTCCGCTGGTGATGTAGAGGTTAATCCAGAACCTGCAGTGCCTAGCTCCACTCCCACTCCCCAGGTGCTCTCATTTGTTAAGTTCTGCAACCGTAAAAGCCTTGGTTTCATGCATGTTAACATTAGAAGCCTACTCCCTAAGTTTGTTTTTCTCACTGCTTTAGCACACTCTGCCAACCCGGATGTCTTAGCCGTGTCTGAATCCTGGCTCAGGAAAACCACCAAAAACCCTGACATTTTCATCCCTAACTATAAAATGTTCTGCCAAGATAGAACTGCCAAAGGTGGCGGTGTTGCAATCTACTGCAAAGATAACCTGCAGAGTTCTGTCTTACTATCCAGGTCTGTACCCAAACAATGCGAGCTTCTACTTCTAAAAATTCACCTTTCCAGAAACAAGTCTCTCACCGTTGCCACTTGCTATAGACCACCCTCTGCCCCCAGCTGTGCCCTCGACACCATATGTGAATTGATTGCCCCCCCATCTATCTTCTGAGCTCGTGCTGCTAGGTGACCTAAACTGGGACATGCTTAACACCCCGGCCATCCTACAATCTAAGCTTGATGCCCTCAATCTCACACCTTATCAATGAACCTACCAGGTACAACCCCAAATCTGTAAACACTGACACCCTCATAGATATTCTTCTAACTAACTCGCCCTCCAAATACACCTCTGATGTTTTCAACCAAGATCTCAGCGATCACTGCCTCATTTCCTGCATCCGTAATGGGTCTGCGATCAACCGACCACCCCTTATCAGTGTCAAATGCTCCCTAAAATACTTCAGCGAACAGGCCTTTCTAATCGACCTGGCCGGGGTATCCTGGAATGACATTGACCTCATCCCGTCAGTAGAGGATGCCTGGTTATTCTTTAAAAGTGCCTTCCTCACCATCTTAAATAAGCATGCTCCATTCAAAAAATGTAGAACCAGGAATGGATATAGCCCTTGGTTCACTCCAGACCTGTTAGCCCTTGACCAGCACAAAAACATCCTGTGGCATTCTGCATTAGCATCGAATAGCTCCCGTGATATGCAACTTTTCAGGGAAGTTAGGAACCAATATACACAGGCAGTTAGGAAAGCTAAGGCTAGCTTTTTCAAACATAAATTTGCATCCTGCAGTACAAACTCCGAAAAGTTCTGGGACACTGTAAAGTCCATGGAGAATAAGAGCACCTCCTCCCAGCTACCCACTGCTCTGAGGCTAGGAAACACTGTTTCCACCGATAAATGCACTATAATTGAAAATTTCAATAAGCATTTCTCTACGGCTGGCCATGCTTTCCACCTGGCTACCCCTACCCCAGTCAACTGCCCGGCACCCTCCACAGCAACCCGCCCAAGCCCCCATCATTTCTCCTTCAACTAAATCCAGATAGCTGATGTTCTGAAAGAGCTGCAAAATCTGGACCCCTACAAATCAGCCGGGCTGGACAATCTGGATCCTCTCTTTCTAAAATTATCTGCCGAAACTGTTGCAACCCCTATTACTAGCCTGTTCAACCTCTCTTTCGTATCGTCTGAGATCCCCAAAGATTGGAAAGTTGCCGCGGTCATCCCCCTCTTCGAAGGGGAGACACTCTAGACGCAAACTGCTACAGACCTATATCTATCCTACCCTGCCTCTCTAAGGTCTTCAAAAGCCAAGTTAACAAACAGATTACCGACCATTTCGAATCCCACCGTACCTTCTCCGCTATGCAATCTGGTTTCAGAGCTGGTTATGTGTGCACCTCAGCCACGCTCAAAGTCCTTAACGATATCATAACCGCCATCGACAAAACACATTACTGTGCAGCCGTGTTCATCGACCTGGCCAAGGCTTTCGACTCTTGTCAATCACCACATTCTTATTGGCTAACTCAACAGCCTTGGTTTCTCAAATGATTGCCTCGCCTGGTTCACCAACTCCTTCTCTGATAGAGTTCAGTGTGTCAAATCGGAGGGCCTGTTGTCCGGACCTCTGGCAGTCTCTATAGGGGTGACTCTTTTCCCTGTATACATCAATGATGTCGCTCTTTCTGCTGGTGATTCTCTGATCCACCTCTACGCAGACGACACCATTCTGTATACTTCTTGCACTTCTTTGGACACTGTGTTAACTAACCTCCAGACGAGCTTCAATGCCATACAACACTCCTTCCGTGGCCTCCAACTGCTCTTAAATGCAAGTAAAACTAAATGCATGCTCTTCAACCGATCATTGCCCGCACCTGCCCGCCCATCCAGCATCACTACTCTGGACGGCTCTGACTTAGAATACGTGGATAACTACAAATACCTAGGTGTCAGGCTAGACTGTAAACTCTCCTTCCATACCCACATTAAGCATCTCCAATCCAAAATTAAATCTAGAACCGGCATCCTAATTTGCAACAGAGCATCCTTCACTCATGCTGCCAAACATACCCTCGTAAAACTGACCATCCTACCGATCCTTGACTTCGTCGATGTCATCTATAAATAGCCTCCAACACTCTACTCAACAAATTGGATGCAGTCTATCACAGTGCCATCCGTTTTGTCACAAAAGCCCTATACACTACCCACCACTGCGACCTATATGCTCTCGTTGGCTGGCCCTCGCTTCATACTCGTCACCAAACCCACTGGCTACAGGTTATCTACAAGTCTCTGCTAGGTAATACCCTGCCTTATCTCTGCTCGCTGGTCACCATAGCAGCACCCACTCGTAACACGCGCTCCAGCAGGTATATCTCACTGGTCACCCCCAAAGCCAATTCCTCGTTTGGTCACCTTTCCTTCCAGTTCTCGGCTGCCAATGACTGGAGCAAACTGCAAAAATCACTGAAGCTGGAGACTCCTATCTCCCTCACTAGATTTAAGCACCAGCTGTCAGAGCAGCTCTCAGATCACTGCACCTGGACATAGCCCATCTGTAAAAAGCCCATCCAACTACCTCATCCCCATACTGTATTTATTTGTTTATCTTGCTCCTTTGTACCCCGGTATCTCTACTTGCACATCCATCTTTTGCACATCTACCATTCCAGTGTTTAATTGCTATATTGTAATTACTTCGCCACCATGGCCTATTTATTGCCTTAACTCCCTTATCTTACCACATTTGCACTCACTGTATATACTTTTTTTCCTACTGTATTATTGACTGTATGTTTTGTTTATTCCATGTGTAACTGTGTTGTTGTATGTGTCGAACTACTATGCTTTATCTTGGCCAGGTGGCAAGTTGCAAATGAGAACTTGTTCTCCACTAGCCTACCTGGTTAAATAAAGGTGGAAAAAATATATATATACTTTAGTAATCATAATGGATGTGTCAGCATGGGATGTAACGGTACATTATCTTTGACTACTATTCTACGTTTCCTCCTGTTAGAGGATAGAAATCCTCATCATTTCATGATAATTTAAGCGTAATTATTTCATATAGTCTAAACTTTCTCTCTCTGAACTTCTAACGCCAGTGGGATGGGTGTGACTTCTTTACAATGATCACAATGTCTCCAACGTACAACGCCCCTGTAGCAATTAGGATGAAGTGCCTTGTTCAAGGGCACAACATATTTTTCACCTTGTCCGCTCCGGTATTCAAACCTGCAACCTTTTGGTTATAGGCACAACACTGTAACCTCAAGGCTGCCTGCCTCTACCTTACCCCTAAATACAGGGCCCGTTAATATTGAGGATACCTGCCTCTACCTACAGTTCCCTTTTTCAGGTGCGGGCTGAAAATCTACGTTTTCACATTGCATTTTTTTAGGGGGCAGGAGAATTGACGATGAGAAAACTCCAAAAACTTTGATCGCTTTAATTATAATTTTTTTACACTGCAAATTGTAACTATTTTTAATGCCATGAGAGGCAGCGGATCCAGCCAAATAGGTTCTGGAATGCATCAGTCCAAACTGAGAGGTGCCAGATCCTGTTCCCACAGAATCCAGCTCAAATTAAACACTGATGATACAGTAAAACACATTAACACATTACCAAAGATCTGACTTTAATAACTTGTTTTTCAGTACATTTTCAGTGGTGGAGGAGACCATCCAGAGTTGCTGCAGTGTGTGTTCTACTGGCTGTCATCATAGGCCTGTGGGATTCCTGTAAGTTAATGGTTTTTTATTAAACATTTGTAGTCAATGTTGTGATAGTTACACATTTTGATTGACTTTTCCATTTTACAGATGCAACTGCAGAGCGAGACCAGCTACAGAATAGTCTAAATACCAGGACTACAGAGAGAGACCAGCTACAGAATAGTCTAAATACCAGGACCACAGAGAGAGACCAGCTACAGAATAGTCTAAATACCAGGACTACAGAGAGAGACCAGCTACAGAATAGTCTAAATACCAGGACTACAGAGAGAGACCAGCTACAGAATAGTCTAAATACCAGGGCCACTGAAGTAGACAAGTTGAAAAAGAGTCTGAACACTACAACTATGGAGCGTGACCAGCTACAGAAGGAGATAGAACGACTGAACTGGGAGAACAAAAGTAAGGACAGCCCCCCCCACAGTTTTGGTTGTTGACCTGTTATCTCACACACAAACATATTCAAGAAGTATTATCAGCGCTAGCCATGGCCATTAGGACCAGAAACAAATGACAGGAACTGTGTTTTGCCTTAGCTCTCAACACACGCCACAGGAGATCAGAGGTCATCAGAACTACCTACCTACAACTCCCCTCAGATTTTGTTTTTGTCAGTCAAGGAAATTAGATAAATAGTAGTTCGACATCTTTTATCATTCACCGGTGACCTTGTGGTTAGTGTCTGCCCTGAGATTGGAAGTTTGATCCCCAACCGAGTTATATGAAATGCTGTAAAAAATTGTACCTGATGAGTGTCTGCTTGGCACTCAGCATTAAGGAGATAAAGTCCTATGATAGACTAGCGTCCAGCTGGGTGTACTTTAAAAAATAATAATTTTATTTAAACAGGATCAACTGAGACCAAGGTCTCATTTGCAGTAGAGCCCTGTTTTCATTACAAAGAAATAAACATATACAGTGGCAAGGAAAAGTGTGAACCCTTGGAATTACCTGGATTTCTGCATAAATTGGTCATTAAATGTGAACTGGTCTTCATCTAGGTCACAACAATAGACAAACACAGTATGCTTAAACTTTTAACACAAACAATTATTTTCATGTCTTTATTGAACACACCATGTAAACATTCACAGTGCAGGGTGGAAAAAGTAGGTGAACCCTTGGATTTAATAACTGGTTGACCCTCCCTTTGGCAGCAATAACCTCAACCAAACGTTTTTCTGTAGTTGCGGCTCAGACCTGCAAAATGGTCAGGAGGAATTTTGGACCATTCCTCTTTACAAAACTGTTTCAGTTCAGCAATATTCTCGGGATGTCTGGTGTGAAGCGCTCTCTTGAGGTCATGCCACAGTATCTCAATCGGGTTGAGGTCAGGACTCTGACTGGGCCACTCCAGAAAGCGTATTTTCTTCTGTTGAAGCCATTCTGTTGTTGATTTACTTCTGTGTTTTGGGTCGTTGTCTTGTTGCATCATCCAACTTCTGTTGAGCTTCAATTGGCGGACAGATAGCCTTACATTCTTCTGCAAAATGTTGAGAAACTTAGGAATTAATTTTTCCGTTTATGATAGCAAGCTGTCCAGGCCCAAAGCAGGCGACAAAGCAGCCCCCAAACCATGATGCTCTCACCACCATACTTTAAAGTTGGGATGAGGTTTTGATGTTGGTGTGCTGTGCCTTTTTTTCTCCACACATAGTGTTGTGTGTTCCTTCCAAACAACTCAACTTTAGTTTAATCTGTCCACAGAATATTTTGCCAGTCACGCTGTGGAACATCCAGGTGCTCTTTTGCAAGCTTCCAACATTGAGCAATGGTTGTTTTGTACAGCAGTGGCTTCTTCCGTGGTGTCCTCCCAAGAACACCATTCTTGTTTAGTGTTTTATGTATCGTAGACTCGTCAGAGATGTTAGCATGTTCCAGAGATTTCTGTAAGTCATTACCTGGAACTCTAGGATTCTTCTGAACATCATTGCGCATTCTGCTCTGTGCTCTTGCAGTCATCTTTGCAGGATGGCCACTCCTAGGGAGAGTAGCAACAGTGCTGAATTTGATCCATTTATAGACAATTTGTCTTACCGTAGACTGATGAACATCAAGGCTTTTAGAGATACTTTTGTAACCCTTTCCAGCTTTATGCAAGTCAACAATTCTTAATCTTATGTCTTCTGAGATCTCTTTTGTTCAAGGCAGGGTTCATATAAGGCAAAGCTTCTTGTGAATAGCAAACTCAAACTTTGTGAGTGTTTTTTATAGGGCAAGGCAGCTCTAACCAATATCTCCAATCTCGTCTCATTGATTGGACTCTAGGTTAGCTGACTCCTGAATCCAATTAGCTTTTTGAGAAGTCATTAGCTCAGGCTTAGTTTAAGGAGACTGTGTTTGTCTATTGTTGTGACTTAGATGAAGATCAGATCAAATTTCATGACCAATTTATGTAGAAATCCAGGTAATTCCAAAAGGTTCACATACTTTTTCTTGTCACTGTATGCACAACTACACAGACACAATACATATACACCTTAAGAAAAACAATCACAGTTAACATTTACAAGATCAGAAATAAATTTTTTGAATTTCACAAGAGGCACCAGAATATCAATTCTAAGAGTTTTTTTGTAAATTGTTCAACATACAGTTGAAGTCGGAAGTTTACATACACCTTTGCCAAATACATTTAAACTCAGTTTTCCACAATTCCTGACATTTAATCCTCGTAAAATTTCCCTGTCTTAGGTCAGTTAGGATCACCACTTTATTTTAAGAAAGTGAATTGTCAGAATAATAGTAGAATGGTTTATTTCAGCTTTTATTTCTTTCATCACATTCCCAGTGGGTCAGAAGTTTACATACACTCAATTAGTATTTGGTAGCATTGCCTTGAAATTGTTTAACTTGGGTCAAACATTTCAGGTAGCCTTTCACAAGCTTGTACAAGGTACAAGCTGTTTAAA
This sequence comes from Salvelinus namaycush, assembly GCF_016432855.1. Taxonomy (NCBI): domain Eukaryota; kingdom Metazoa; phylum Chordata; class Actinopteri; order Salmoniformes; family Salmonidae; genus Salvelinus; species Salvelinus namaycush. The sequence goes on from NC_052314.1 coordinate 65,641,041, forward strand.
GTCACAGTCAACTTGGTGTATGTAAACTTGTGACCCACTGGAATTGTGATAGTGTGTAACAGTGATAAGTGTGTAACAGTGTGTAATAGTGATAACACCAAAGTAAAACTGAAATGATAACTTAAAAACACAAAATATAAATATCCATTAACAAACTTCTTATAGCTTAGACTAATTTCCACTTCCTGAACACATACTACTTAACACATATAACACATACTACTAAAAACATAGCCTTTTCTTAGTAAAACGCAAATGTAAAAATGAAATAAATACAGTAGTCTTTCCACCATATCGTCAGACACATTCTATTCACAGGCTTGTACACAGCACAGAGGTTGTAGTAGCATTTGAGCAGTGCAGGAGATGTTGATATGGATATTATAAGTGAAATAATCTGTCTGTAAACAATTGTTGGAAAAATTACTTGTGTCATGCACAAAGTAGATGTCCGAACCAACGTGCCAAAACTATAGTTTGTTAACAATAAATTTGTGGAGTGGTGAAAAACGAGTTTTAACCAACCTAAGTGTACCGTATGTAAACTTCCAACTTCAACTGTATAAGTTGCATCATAACTGAAAGGGCATGTTCTGATCTGTGTAGAAACTGTGGGATCTGAAGTATAATGTAATTCATTGACCCAGTTTTATAATTAGTAATTCTAGAAGAGACTAGAGATGTCAGATACATTGGAAGTTATTACTTGTACATCAAGCTACCTCACACTACAGAAACAGGAGCAGGATCCTATGAGCTGTTCTGGCCTCTCATAAGACGAGGCTCGTGCAAAGCTACTTACTTATTCAGTGTGGGAATAAATAATAGTTGCAAAGTTATGTTTAACTTTGGACAGTTTCAACATCTCGTCCCGTGTTTTATGATTCTGAATATCTGGACTTGTCCAGTGACTGCTGTGAAAGGACAGCTGACAACATAGGAAAGTCTGTGTGACAGCTTGGAGAGACAGCTGACCGGAGGGAATAGACCCCAATGGGGCTGTAATGGGCTAGCTACCCATGTTGGCAGTCTCCGACGCTGCTTCAGTATGTTGGAGACACCCGCTAAGTGCTACTGAAAGTCAACAAAGGAACATACCCCTAGAGCCTGCGATGAGCTGGGGCGCAAGATGGCTCAACGACTGATCACACGGCTACGGACCCAGGAATGGAAACGACTACGAGTAGGAACACAGCACATGAGACAACCATAACAGCAGCAGGACACACACTTCAGGTGTGCAGCTGTGGTTGGGAGAGAGTAACATCGGCAAGGGGGTTAAGGATCCATCAAGGAGGAAAAGGTGCTTGGTAGAGCAGAGACAGGGACCTCGCATTGACCAGTACTTCTTACGAAGCAGCCAGTCAAATCAGTCGAATGACGCACAGCGACGGGACGCAAACCAAAGTTCGCAGAGCATCAGCACCCCTGTAACGGAGGAGGATAACACAAGCACAGAAATGCCGGTGGATGAACTCACCCAACCACAGAGACCTCTAAAAGAGGAAAAGGTCAAAGGGCACAGACCGAGTGTGAAGTGGCCCCAAGCTGTTGAAAAGAGAGAGTGGGAAACAATCAACAACGACCTGACAAAAATCTTGGAACAACAGGTAGGAAACAGCAGAGAAAAGCTTGAAAGGATGGGAGACATTATCTACCACTACGGAGAAGAGCGCTTTGGAGTAAACGAAAGGAGAAGTGGCAAGGACACCACCCGCGCCAGCCAAATCTAGGAGGCAGCAAGAGATCGAGATACTTGTCAGAGAGAGAAGGCAGCTGAGAAAGCAGTGGAAGAAGGCCTCTGATGCAGAGAGAGAAGGTCTCATGCTACTCCAAGCAGACATCAAATGTCGGCTGGCAACCTTGCGAAGAGCGGAAAACTTAAGGAAACTTCGTAGGAAGAAGGAACACTCAAGAACACGGTTCTATAAAAACCCCTTTAAGTTTGTCAAAGACCTCTTCGCAAAGGAAAAGTGCGGAATCCTAAAAACTCCAAAGCCAGAACTGGAAGAACATCTGGAAAAGGTCCACCAGGACACGAAAAGGCATGAGCAGATAATCATCCCACATGACATCCCACCTATTCAACCACCAGAATTCAATCTGGACACTGACCCTCCAAAATGGAAGGAAGTAGAGAACGTTGTCCGACGAGCAAGAGCGGCCTCGGCTCCTGGGCCTAATGGAGTACCATATAAGCTCTACAAGAACGCCCCGGATGTTCTACGCTTTCTTTGGAGGCTCATGAGGATAGTGTGGCAGAAGGAAATAATACCAAAGGCATGGCGAAGGGCTGGTGGTGTGCTAATCCCGAAAGAGAAGGATGCGACAGACATCAGTCAATTCCGACCAATCTCCCTTCTCAACGTTGAAGGGAAGATCTTTTTCAGTATAATAGCACAGAGGCTGTCCACTTACCTGGAAAGGAACAAGTACATTGATACATCTGTACAGAAAGCAGGCATTCCTGGTTTCTCTGGTTGCCTGGAACATACTAGTATGATTTGGCACCAGATCCAAACAGCTAAGAAAGACAAGAGAGACCTCTATGTCATCTTCCTCGACCTGGCCAATGCCTTTGGCTCAGTTCCCCATGAACTCCTTTGGGAATCCTTCAACTTTTTCCACGTACCAGAACCCATCACTACACTGGTAAAGGCCTATTTCCAAGACCTGCAATTGTGTTTCACAACACCTGACTTCACAACAACATGGCAGCGCTTGGAAGTGGGCATAATGGCAGGCTGTACAATTTCACCTCTGGCCTTCACTATGGCCATGGAAGTCATCATCAGGGCATCGAGATGGGTGGTCGGCGGTGAGAGAACTAAGGAAGGGCTCCGTCTCCCACCTATCCGAGCATACATGGATGACATGACTACACTGACCACCACTGCAGCATGCACCAGGCGGCTACTTGCAAAACTGCAGGCTAACATCAAGTGGGCCCGGATGAAAATCAAGCCAAGCAAATCTCGAAGCATCTCCATAGTCAAGGGACAGCTTAAAGATTTGAGGTTCTGCATTGGAGATGACCCGATACCAGCGGTGTCTGAGCAACCCGTCAAGAGCCTGGGTAGATGGTACAACGAAAGCCTCCGAGATAAAGATCAAGTGCAGCAAGTAAGACAGGACATCGCCGACGGACTTGAGAACATCAACAAGACCCTACTGCCTGGGAAGCTCAAGCTTTGGTGCCTACAGTTTGGACTTCTCCCCCGGGTAATGTGGCCACTCACCGTCTATGAGGTCCCAATAACAACAGTGGAGAAGATGGAGCGAACCATTACCTCATACGTGAAGAAATGGCTGGGTGTCCCACGATGCCTGAGTAACATCGGCCTTTATGGCAAAGGGGTCCTTGAACTACCTCTTACAAGTCTAACGGAGGAGTACAAGTGCTCTAAAGTAAGACTTCAGATGACATTGAAGGACTCCAAAGACCAGACCATTAGCAAGGCTGCACCTCCCCTACAAACTGGACGGAAATGGACATCATCCAAGGCTGTGCAGCAAGCAATATCAGCCCTGAGACACCAAGACATTGTGGGGAATATCCAGCATGGAAGAGGAGGCTTTGGCCTGGCAGCAAGCAAACCAACGTTCCATAATGCAACAACATCTGAACGCAGGAAGCTGGTGGTCGAGGAGGTGCGCAGACAGGAGGAGACTGCAAGAAGTGCAAAGGCTGTCTCTCTTGCTAAACAAGGGCAATGGACGCGGTGGGAAGGCCTGGAGAGGAGAAAGATCAACTGGAGTGAGCTTTGGCAAATGGAGGCAAGCAACATCAGCTTCATCATAAGAGCTGTTTATGATGTGCTTCCATCACCAAAAAACCTACATCAATGGTATGGCGAGGACCCGACCTGCCCCCTCTGCCCAGCTCCAGCGACTCTCAGGCATATAATGACAGGTTGCAAGACCAGCCTCTCACAAGGCCGCTACACCTGGAGGCACAATCAGGTCCTCAAGAGCCTGGCTGCAGCACTTGAGACCAAGAGGAGTGCAACCAATTCATTACCTCCAAAAACAAGCAATCCCGTCAAAACAACAACATTCATCCGGGAGGGACAGAAAAAGCCCAAGCATCCTCCTACAAAGCCAGAAACTGGACACCTAGGCATGGCCCGGGACTGGAAGATGCTTGTCGATATTGGCCAGCAACTCATTTTTCCACCTGAGATTGCTTCTACCAACCTTAGGCCAGACATGGTACTCTGGTCCGCTTCACGAAAGGCTGTGTACATCATAGAGCTCACAGTCCCGTGGGAAAACTCTGTTGAAGAGGCCTACGAGCGTAAGAAACTGCGTTACACAGAGTTGGCAGCAGACGCAACTCAGCGTGGCTGGAATGCAAAAGTCTGGCCAGTTGAAGTGGGATGCAGAGGATTCGTGGCTTCTTCCACCATCAGGTTGCTGAAAGAACTTGGAATCCATGGACAGGCTCTGCGGCAGACCGTCAGAGCAGTTTCTCAAGCAGCTGAAAGAGGCAGCCAGTGGATCTGGATCAAACGGAAGGACCCTTGCTGGGCTATAATTTCATGACCCCCACCCCCACCTGAGAACCCAATTCAGATCCCTCCAACTTGAGGAGGGCATATGAGGTATGCGGTCAGCTGTAGGGCTGTCTCAGGGAAGAGGACGCCCCTGCCTTGCATAGTCCCGTGGGAAATCTTAATTGGGCATGGGACACAAGCTAAGGCTTGATCACCCTTTAGCTGGCCACCTTTGATGAGGGTGTTTAGTGATTAAAGGCCGAAACACCCACTGATTCGAAGGCACACTACTGAGGATGTGTCCCAAAATTGACATCTTAAACCAGTCTAAGAAATAAACCTCCCATGCCACTCTGTCAACATCACGGCAAATCTCATGTGAGTGCATACCATCTATTGGCACAATGGACAGTTTCAACATCTCGTCCCGTGTTTTATGATTCTAACTTGAAAATGTCACTGAACAAAAATATAAAGGCAACATGTAAAGTGTTGGTCCCATGTTTCATGAGCTGAAATAAAGTATATCAGAAATGTCACATATGCACAAACAGCTCAAATGTTGTGCACAAATTTGTTTACGTCTCTGTTAGTGAGCTTATCTCTTTTGCCAAGATAATCCATCCACCTGACAGGTGTGGCATATCAAGAATCTGATTAAACAGCATGATAATTACACAGGTGCACCTTGTGCTGGGGACAGTAAGAGGCCACTCTAAAATGTGCAGTTTTGTCCACAACACAATGCCATCTATGACTCAAGTTGAGGAAGCATGCAGTTGGCATGATGACTCCAAGAATGTCACCCGACCTGTTGTCAGAGATTTTTATGTTAATTTCTCTACATTAAGCCTCCTCCAACGTCGTTTTAGAGAATTTGGCAGTATGTCCAACTGGCCTCACAACTGCAGACAACGTGTAACCACGCCAGATCAGGACCTCCACATCTGACTCCTTCACCTGCCACCCGGACAACTGATGAAACTGTAGGTTTGCACAAACTGCACAAACTGTCAGAAATCGTCTCAGGGAAGCTCATCTGCATGTAGCAAGGATCTGTACACATCTCCTGGAAGATGAAAATGTCCCAGTTCTTCCATGTCCTGAATAGTCACCAGACATGTCACCCATTGAGCATGTCTGGGATGCTCTGGATTGACGTGTACAACAGTGTTCCAGTTCCCATCAATATCCAGCAACTTTGCACAGCCATTGAAGTGGAGTGGGACAACATTCCACAGACCACAATCAACAGCCTGATCAACTCTATGTGAAGGAGACAAATGGTGATTTTCTGATCCACACCCCGACCTTTTATTTAAGATATCTGAGACCAACAGATGCATGTCTGTATTCCCAGTCATGTGAAATCCATACATTAGGGCCTAAAAAATGTATTTCAATGGACTGATTTCCTTATATGAACTGTAACTAAGTAAATACTTTGAAATGGTTGCATGTTGCGTTTCAATTTTTGTTCAGTGTAAAAGCTGTAGACAAACAGGCAATTCACACAAACGATTGCTGTGGGAAATCACCAGACCATTATAATTATTTCCTGATGAAGGGCAGAATCTCTATCAGCTCCATGGAAGGGTTCATTAACTTTATCTGAGTCATGCTCTTTGGATTTTAAATAACATTCAAGTGACAAATATGGTAAATGTCAAACTTCTAGGGTCCTGTCCTGAAGGATGGAGAAGGTTTGGCTCCAGCTGTTACTACCTCTCTACTGAGGGGAAATCCTGGGAGAAGAGTAGACAGGACTGTCTGGAGAGAGGAGCAGACCTGGTGATCATTAACAGTGAAGAGGAACAGGTGAGAGACAGACATGTATCTAGCACTGCATCTCACTAGACACTCTGGTTCGAATCCAGGCTGTATCACAACCAGCCATGATTGGGAGTCCCATAGGGCGGCGCACAATTGGCCCAGCGTCGTCTGGGTTTGGCCGGTGTAGGCTGTCATTGTAAATAAGAATTTGTTCTCAGCTGATTTGCCTGGTTGAATAAAAAAATACATGAGTTAAACTGTACCAATGCTTTTTCTGTTCCTCAACAGACATTTATCAATGGGTTTGAGTCAGTCAAGTGGGTCTGGATTGGTCTGACTGATTCTGTTACTGAGGGAACCTGGAAATGGGTGGACGGCACCCCACTGACCACCCCAAGGTAAGAGACTGCTGCTCTATAATAACACTGACCACTCCAAGGTAAGAGACTACTGCTCTATAATAATACTGACCACCCCAAGGTAAGAGACTGCTGCTCTATAATAACACTGACCACTCCAAGGTAAGAGACTACTGCTCTATAATAATACTGACCACCCCAAGGTAAGAGACTACTGCTGTAATAACACTGACCACCCTAAGGTAAGAGACTACTGCTCTATAATAACAATGACCAACCCAAGGTCAGACACTACTGTTCTATAATAACACTGACCACCCCAAGGTAAGAGACTACTGCTCTATAATAACACTGACCACTCCAAGGTAAGAGACTACTGCTCTATAATAATACTGACCACCCCAAGGTAAGAGACTACTGCTCTATAATAACACTGACCACCACAAGGTAAGAGACTACTGCTCTATAATAACACTGACCACCCCAAGGTAAGAGACTGCTGCTCTATAATAACACTGACCACTCCAAGGTAAGAGACTACTGCTCTATAATAATACTGACCACCCCAAGGTAAGAGACTGCTGCTCTATAATAACACTGACCACTCCAAGGTAAGAGACTACTGCTCTATAATAATACTGACCACCCCAAGGTAAGAGACTGCTGCTCTATAATAACACTGACCACTCCAAGGTAAGAGACTACTGCTCTATAATAATACTGACCACCCCAAGGTAAGAGACTACTGCTGTAATAACACTGACCACCCTAAGGTAAGAGACTACTGCTCTATAATAACACTGACCACTCCAAGGTAAGAGACTACTGATCTATAATAACACTGACCACCCCAAGGTAAGAGACTACTGCTCTATAATAATACTGACCACTCCAAGGTAAGAGACTACTGATCTATAATAACACTGACCACTCCAAGGTAAGAGACTACTGATCTATAATAACACTGACCACTCCAAGGTAAGAGACTACTGATCTATAATAACACTGACCACCCCAAGGTAAGAGACTACTGCTCTATAATAATACTGACCACCCCAAGGTAAGAGACTACTGGTCTATAATAACACTGACCACCCCAAGGTAAGACACTACTGCTCTATAATAACACTGACCACCCCAAGGTAAGAGACTACTGATCTATAATAACACTGACCACCCCAAGGTAAGAGACTACTGATCTATAATAACACTGACCACCCCAAGGTAAGAGACTACTGCTCTAATAACACTGACCACCCCAAGGTAAGAGACTACTGCTCTATAATAACACTGACCACCCCAAGGTAAGAGACTATTGCTCTATAATAACACTGACCACCCCAAGGAAAGAGACTACTGCTCTAATAACACTGATCACAGTGGAAGGTGTAGGACTGATTATCTGTGTTGTTCATACTCTAGGTTCTGAGAGAGTGGTCAGTCTAACTCTGTGTTGTTTATACTCTAGGTTCTGAGAGAGAGGTCAGTCTAACTGTGTTGTTCATACTCTAGGTTCTGAGAGAGTGGTCAGTCTAACTGTGTTGTTTTTACTGCAGGTTCTGAGGGAGTGGTCAGTCTAACTGTGTTGTTCATACTCTAGGTTCTGAGAGAGAGATCAGTCTATCTGTGTTGTTTCTACTGCAGGTTTTGGTGGAGTGGAGAGCCTGGTGGTGGTGTCGGGGAGAACTGTGTGGAAATCTATTACATATCATCAGGCCAAGGAGTATGGAGGGATTATGATTGTTCCTTTTCACAACAATGGATCTGTGAGAAATAGTCTTCTCATAGTTACTTTCTCTGCACTGCTGATTAATGAACTCTCTACTGTATGTTAATGATGGTCTAAAAGACTGATGGGATTTGATAGAATTGTACTCAACTACAGGTAGGAGACAAACATATTCACACACACGAAGACAGTGATCTGAACCAGAGCCTCCCGCAAGAGAAACCAACATCTTAATTAGACAAAGAGGAAATTCCCTTATGGGCCTAGAGCTGACACTGATTTTGAAGTTGCAGACGGGGCTACCTCATCACATGACTATGAGCAACCAATTATGGCGGACTCATGTCCGCTACACAAGCTTTCACACAATTTATTCATTTGTCAAACAATGATGTGTAGAATAGGGGTGTAATATCATTCAATAGCCGCTGTCAATCAATTACTGTTGTTTTACACTTCAAATACATTTAAATTGACTATATGTTTATCAGATATACAGCATGTTTACTTCTTGTGCTTTTATCGTTCTGAACATAAACAATGTGTACTTCCTGCTAATTCAATAAATCATTCAACCGATATTAAAGATATTTCCTGTCTATAACATTATTGTTCTCTACTATGTTTTATCTAACATGGAATCGAAAAGGACAAGACACCTCTCTGCCACTTTAGGATAGAGAGTGAATGTTACTTTTTACATTTGAACTTATCTTGTTAACTTACTGTTTGCGGTGACAACACCAGAATGAAGGGTTGGATCATAAATAACCATCAGTTATCAAAACAGTATGGTTTTGTTACTAACTAACAAATGGGACCAATCATTGACTACAGTAGGACAGGTGGCAATGACCTCCAGTTATGAGAGACAGCCGTAGGCAGGGTTTTGTGTGTGATTGACAGAATGCATGAGATTCCTCTAAAAGCGTATAAATCAGAGGCTGCTGAGGGGAGGACGGTGTCATGACGTTGCCCTCTTTGGGTACAACAAGCCCCATCTCCCTCTCCCTGCCTCCTACACACAGGCTGCTGTGGTCAGAGAGGTTGTAAATTCCTGGAGGAGATAATCTCCTCATGGCCACAGTATAGAGACAGAGTGAATTTTCATAGAGAACCAAGGAATTTATTCCACCTCACAGAACTTGAGGTCCGAACAACATTTATGTTCCAGAGAAGGTATAAAAGATCGGTGAAGAATCCAGCTACGACTGGTCCATTTGTTACAGCTTGGTGAAACTCATGGGAGATAATAGGACCACATTACCATAACGCTGTTTATATAATAGCCTCAGATATGAGGTCTACATCTAATTGTTGTATAAGATGAATGAGTGAGGATGATACTGTTTGTAAAATTGTGATGTGGTTTTGGACTGTTTAATAAAGGTAACTCCAATTCCCTTTTGAGTTTAACTAAATCAGAGGACCGCCCATGAGCCCAGTTAGGGTCGGGCATCCTGGGACAGGCCCTTTTCTGCAACTCCCGAGTAAAACCCCAACTTTGACAATTTCTCAACAGACCATGTTTTCTCTCAATCACGAGAGGACAAAGGTTACAGACCAGCTTACCTCGATAGAGGGCCAAGGTTTGAGACGATTGCTGAATCTTTTAACCATACCACGTGGTTAAACTCTTAGACTATCGATACCGACAGAATAAGAACAAGTCTTTGATATTAATTACTAGTCCGCAGCTAGGAATTCGGTATCATTGAACGCAAGGAACGAAGACCGCCGGAACATCTATAACGAAATGAATGAATGTCACTCTGAACTATCCATTCTAACCACGACAGAAAGAGAAAGAGAGAGAGGACGGAAACTCTCCAACAGAAACTAACTTTTCAGCAGAGATCCCGACGACACACTGAGCGTAAATATATATATTGATTGCAATTATTCCTGAATGAGTGAGCGTTCATGTGCAAAGGATTAGCATATTATTGTTATAATTATCAACTTTGTAGTGTCTTATCTCAGTCGACCCCCACTTCCCTTTTGTCCACCAAGCCGCGATGCCGATTTATCCCACTAGGGAATCTCCGTTATCATTTCATTGTAACTATCAACTGTTTGTTTATGCATTTCTGTGAATTACTTAGTAAATAAATTATTTAAGATAATTGATGTATGGATGACTCATAGTGAAGACTGGGTTCGTGCTGATAACCAACAATTTACGACGTTTGGAATGAGACTAACGTGAGGTCAAATAAATAATCAGATATAAAATATCTGAAAAGTTATATTAGGAAAATTTTAACTTTGTTATCTGAATATTTTCCTTGGTGCCCCGACTTCCTAGTTAATTACAGTTACATGATTAATCAGTTTAATCCTTAATACTAATTACAGAGATTCTTTGATAAAAACTAAGTCTTCAATTTAATGATAGTAGAGACACGACAACGGCTTGTAATAATGTCTGGAACAGAGCAAATAGAATGGGATCAAACACATAAAAACCATGCCTGTGATGTATTTGATACCATTCCACTAATTCTGCACCAGCCATTACAAGCCCGTCCTCCACACTTAAGGTTCCACCAATAAACATCCACTCCGTGTGACTATGTATGACTGGCCTAGAAGAGCTACGGCCTGTGCTAATTCAACACTACACAACACTACCCCCATACACTAGGGCTCTTTCTCAGTCGTCTAAAAACCACTCTTCTCGTCTGTCCTCTCCTTCACTGATCTGAAAGTAGTGACCAGGTGAAAGTTAAACCAGTCTAATGATGAGCTTCCTTCCACCACATTGTTTTCACCTGTTAAGCTAATCAGTGCAGATGTAGGGGAGGAGACAAGGAGAGGGAGACTATAGTGAAAAAGCATCTGGCCACATTCAGGAGCCAAACTTGGTCAAAAGTTGCAGATATAAATGATATCAACAAAGCAGACATGATTCCTTATTCTACAGGTCAGAGAGGCATGTTTTTATTACGTACTATATTTCAGTTCCTGAACACTGCATCCTGCTGAATTGGCCCCTTGGTCTGGTCACGTCCATATTTTTCATTTCACCTTTATTAAACCAGGTAAGCTAGTTGAGAACAAGTAATCATTTACAACTGCGACCTGACCAAGAAAGCAAAGCAGTGCGACACAAACAACAGAGTTACACATAGAAGACATACCAAGTCCACCATATAGTGGTCAGTTATTGTACTACTATAACTTAATGTATATTAGACAAATGCATATTTTAAAATGATATTAAATTAAGAAATTAAAATATAACAGGTGGGTTCGTCGTTCAACAAGAAAATCAATGAGCAACCATGAGGCATAACTGACAGGGTTGGCTTAGATTGTTGACAGCATGTAAACTATATTTCATCTCCAATGTTAGAAAACAAATATATTTGAACAATGAGCCCTTGTCTCAAATACATCATTACTGTTGTTGGTGAGACAGCTAGCAAATAATACCCATATTAACGTTAAATCAGTCAAGACACCTAAAACAAGAAACAGTATCAATAATGATGAAATGAGTTGAAACAATTCATCACATGAAAGTTTGTCAATCTTGCTAGCATTTTGTTCATCCAGATTCACAACCACTTACGTTCTCCAGCAAGAACAGAATAATGTAGCTCAAACAGAAGTGGAAACTAGCAAAGAGTCACTGACCAACAACCAACAAGAAAGAGGTGGGCTTTAGGAGGGGTTCTGAAAGACACTCATGGGGGAGTCCACTGGAAGTTGACTAGCAACATCAACTGGTACCTAAAAGACACCCACCATGAGCACACAACTAAATTTGCCCAAGAACAAGTAAACAAAAGAAAATTTCACAGCAAACTGAAAGACAAGAAGAAAACAAAAAGTGAAGCAAAATGAAAACAGAGAAGATCAGATAAAGGAATGTTTTTCTATCAAATAGGGAGCACCAACTAAATGTGTTGACCCTCCACATCTCTCAACACAACTGGAGCACTGGGCCAGACACTCTTAAATATCACCTGGGCCAACACGTCGACTAACGAGATGGACCAGCCAGCACAGGTGTAACACATACTGACTAACGAGATGGACCAGCCAGCACAGGTGTAACACATACTGACTAACGAGATGGACCAGCCAGCACAGGTGTAACACATACTGACTAACGAGATGGACCAGCCAGCACAGGTGTAACATGTACTGACTAACAAGATGGACCAGCCAGCACAGGTGTAACATATACTGACTAACAAGATGGACCAGCCAGCACAGGTGTAACATATACTGACTAACAAGATGGATCAGCCAGCACAGGTGTAACATATACTGACTAACAAGATGGACCAGCCAGCACAGGTGTAACATATACTGACTAACAAGATGGACCAGCCAGCACAGGTGTAACATATACTGACTAACAAGATGGACCAGCCAGCACAGGTGTAACATATACTGACTAACAAGATGGACCAGCCAGCACAGGTGTAACATATACTAACTAACAAGATGGACCAGCCAGTACAGGTGTAACACATACTGACTAACAAGATGGACCAGCCAGCACAGGTGTAACATTTACTGACTAACAAGATGGACCAGCCAGCACAGGTGTAACATATACTGACTAACAAGATGGACCAGCCAGCACAGGTGTAACACATACTGACTAACAAGATGGACCAGCCAGCACAGGTGTAACATATACTAACTAACAAGATGGACCAGCCAGTACAGGTGTAACACATACTGACTAACAAGATGGACCAGCCAGCACAGGTGTAACATTTACTGACTAACAAGATGGACCAGCCAGCACAGGTGTAACATTTACTGACTAACAAGATGGACCAGCCAGCACAGGTGTAACATTTACTGACTAACAAGATGGACCAGCCAGCACAGGTGTAACATTTACTGACTAACAAGATGGACCAGCCAGCACAGGTGTAACATATACTGACTAACAAGATGGACCAGCCAGCACAGGTGTAACATATACTGACTAACGAGATGGACCAGCCAGCACAGGTGTATTATATACTGACTAACAAGATGGACTAGCCAGCACAGGTGTAACATATACTGACTAACAAGATGGACCAGCCAGCACATGTGTAACATATACTGACTAACAAGATGGACCAGCCAGCACAGGTGTAACATATACTGACTAACAAGATGGACCAGCCAGCACAGGTGTAACATATACTGACTAACAAGATGGACCAGCCAGCACAGGTGTAACATATACTGACTAACAAGATGGACCAGCCAGCACAGGTGTAACATATACTGACTAACTCGATGGACCAGCCAGCACAGGTGTAACATATACTGACTAACAAGATGGACCAGCCAGTACAGGTGTAACACATACTGACTAACAAGATGGACCAGCCAGTACAGGTGTAACACATACTGACTAACAAGATGGACCAGCCAGCACAGGTGTAACATATACTGACTAACAAGATGGACCAGCCAGCACAGGTGTAACATATACTGACTAACAAGATGGACCAGCCAGCACAGGTGTAACATATGCTGACTAACAAGATGGACCAGCCAGCACAGGTGTAACATTTACTGACTAACAAGATGGACCAGCCAGCACAGGTGTAACATTTACTGACTAACAAGATGGACCAGCCAGCACAGGTGTAACACATACTGACTAACAAGATGGACCAGCCAGCACAGGTGTAACATATACTGACTAACAAGATGGACCAGCCAGCACAGGTGTAACATATACTGACTAACAAGATGGACCAGCCAGCACAGGTGTAACATATACTGACTAACAAGATGGACCAGCCAGCACAGGTGTAACACATACTGACTAACAAGATGGACCAGCCAGTACAGGTGTAACATATACTGACTAACAAGATGGACCAGCCAGCACAGGTGTAACATATACTGACTAACAAGATGGACCAGCCAGCACAGGTGTAACATTTACTGACTAACAAGATGGACCAGCCAGTACAGGTGTAACATATACTGACTAACAAGATGGACCAGCCAGCACAGGTGTAACATATACTGACTAACAAGATGGACCAGCCAGCACAGGTGTAACATTTACTGACTAACAAGATGGACCAGCCAGCACAGGTGTAACACATACTGACTAACAAGATGGACCAGCCAGCACAGGTGTAACATATACTGACTAACAAGATGGACCAGCCAGCACAGGTGTAACATATACTGACTAACAAGATGGACCAGCCAGCACAGGTGTAACATATACTGACTAACAAGATGGACCAGCCAGCACAGGTGTAACACATACTGACTAACAAGATGGACCAGCCAGTACAGGTGTAACATATACTGACTAACAAGATGGACCAGCCAGCACAGGTGTAACATATACTGACTAACAAGATGGACCAGCCAGCACAGGTGTAACATTTACTGACTAACAAGATGGACCAGCCAGTACAGGTGTAACATATACTGACTAACAAGATGGACCAGCCAGCACAGGTGTAACATATACTGACTAACAAGATGGACCAGCCAGCACAGGTGTAACATATACTGACTAACAAGATGGACCAGCCAGCACAGGTGTAACATATACTGACTAACGAGGTGACACCAAACGGTGCGCCCCACGTGCTAAACGTGCTAACGTAAAACCTCAATAGAAAATTAAAAACCACAACCTGTAACACTTTCCCCCTTAAGACAAGTTTGCTCTCAACCAACAGAAAGTAACTTCCATCTCACAATATGATCAACTTAAATGTGTCGCCCCCTTCAATATAAACATGGTGTCTACAACACATAACGACAAAACAGACACTTTATATCTTATAATGCAGGGGCGAAAATCTGATATCAACCTTGGAGGGGACAATTACATTAAATTTTCTCAAGAGCAATTCCTGAGGGGGACACCAAAAGTAGTGCTGTAACACATAGCCTACGTTGTAATATGTTAAATGTATATTGAGGAACCATAATTCCTACAACTGGATAATTGATAGGTACAGTAGTTAACTGAAGGGTTTTCCCAACTTGTTCAAATGTTTAAATCATTATAATTCTACTACTAATAATAGTTATAGCAGTGCTCCTTACCAGTCCAGTATGTATGCAGGTATTCGTACTTACAACCAGCAATATCAAGAAAGGTCAGTAGGTGACAATGGTACTGTACACTGTATGGGTGTAGTTTTCATAAATACAATGAACATGGTGTGATCACATCTAAAAGAATCTCCATTGAGACCCATCACAAAGTTGGTCTCCGTATTGAATTGACCTTTTAATTTGACTTTTTCTGATACATTTATATAGTCATTAAATATGTGCACCTGGCCTGAGTCTACTACAATATCTTTACAAGAACAAAAAGCTTAAAATAAGTACAGTTCTAAAAGCAAAATAACTACTTCAATGAAAAACCCAAATAAATCAAACAAAATATCCTTCAGTCAGTGTCTCAACTCTTCAAACAGCAGCTATGGACAAGTATGTCGCACAAACTATGCAATTTTAAATAAAATAACATGAAATAAATAATTTGTAAGTGTACTGAAAACTACTAAACAAAAGAACAAATATCAATTACACCAAGGGTTCTCAAACAGGGGTCCATGGACTAATTGCAAGGGGTCCATGAAATAAAAAAGTGTAATGAATGTAGTCAGTACCACAAGGTTTCCAGTAAGTTTACATATAATATAGAGGAAGTGGAGGTCCCTGAGGACCGTTCAAAACCTTGCCTGCCTTGCCTCAAAATATGCAGGGGTTCCAGTACCCCAAAAAGGTTGAGAACCACTGCTATACACACTACTGAACAAAAGAACCAAGCATATGTTTGCAGGTTTCCTCAACAACACATCAGTTGCCACTTTCGCAATGCCCTCGCCTGTTGTCTCCGACACCCTGTATAGCCCAATAAACTCCTCGTGAGGGACAAGGTCATGGTCAACATAACGCAGACAGACACTCTCCTGTTCAGCACCAGAGACATCTTGAGTACCATCAACAGTTAATGAAAATTGTACAATCGGAAGAGACCTAATCTCAGCTGCAATGCCTCGAATGACTATTGGCCATGATGTTCAGAATTTCATTCCGTGCTTTGGGGCCTGTGTACATTGTGGTACGCTCTGTTAACCACTTCAGTAAAATCCTCTTCTGCCCTAAGTTTCAAAATCTGGTATAAATTCCCACTGTCATCCGTGTGGCCTCTAAAGGCTTGTCCCTGTCTTACTACATGCCGCACCGAACTAACAATTTTCATCAAGCAATGCCTTGCGTCATCCTGCTGTTTACCCCACGCGCTGGATAACTGGACACTGATTGGATTTAGCTGGTGTGCTGTTACAATTACAAAGTGGAGGTGGGTTTGGCAGTTTTGATGTGCTGTGAATTTTTCAATGGCTTTTCTCCAGTTCCTAAATCCTGCACTAATGAAGGCAGCATCTGCTCTTTGGCCAAAAGATGGCTGGCTTGAAAACCCTTGGCTACAGTGAAAACACAACACTCCTTTTATTGATTGATAATAATGTAGCCAGGGGAAATCGCGAAACCATCTCTCTTGAAACGTCAACACTCTGTTGGCAAGAGTTTGCGGTTCTATAAATTGTGGGTGTGGCTGATATGGTTTTGTGCCATCACTGTGGTAACTGGACAATGCTGTGCCACTGTCCCCTATACTGGTGCTGCTGGCAACAAGGGTGACACTTGGTCCTGCCGTGGCTGTGACACTGTCCTCTGAAGTCTCTCTCCCTGGCTCTTTCCCTTTCACCCCCCTAACTGACTCAGCCGGTCTCCTAGAAAAGAAATAAGGTGTTTGCCGTACTCCTAACTACCGGTACCCAAAACTACACAATTAATCACAACAGCAATACCATTGCCGTAAACAAATCTTAGTTCAGTCACCAGTTTGAGTTGAGAGCGGGGGTATCCATGGCATTTTCCAATTATGTCCCTATTTTACAAGTCAAAAAAATTGAGAACCTTTCATAATGTTGCCAAACAAAGACTCAACAAACTTACCTGAGACTCTCTGTCTCTGCCAATCTGTCCCTGCATATCTGTCCCCAGCTCTGCTGTCTGTGTCCCATCTGTTGCCTGCTCTGCCTAATGACATCATTGTGAAACATTTCCATTAGCATTTCACTTCTTTCTTATGAACATTTTATCAACTAGTCTTTGAGATATTAGGCTACTAGAGTTCTTACTATGCGTTTTGGTGTACTGACAAATACTCTGATGTCCGTCTTCTTACTTTTTTCTGCCATTTTTCTACCTGGCTGGCTGGCCTAGCTGCACACACACACATTTACACAACACATGCTGCAACCTTTTGTAATTTTAACATAGTTTGTTTCATATTGGCTGGCTTCCAACAATAGCTGAATTTGTAAAGCTAGCGAGCACCAATTCCGTTTCTGTGTGTTTGCTATAATCTTTGCTACCTGGTTAAATAAAGGTGAAATAAAATAAAATAAAAAAAGTTCACTAGCGACAATTTATCTTTTGCAACGAGACCATTATATATATTTAAGACAATGGTAGAAGAGAGTGTAGTTCTGTTCTGTTCAATTTGGACTTCAGTTTGTCGCTAACCTTATCACAGGGACGTCGAAGCACTACAGCTGCATGCTGATCTTGGAATAAACTGACGATAGCAAAGATTCCATCTTTGACGACGCCACATAAATGGAATAGGTACTAGCTAGCTTGATAGTTAATGTTTGCTTTAGTTTGCGCGCTAGCTCTGCAAATTCAGCTAGTGTGTAAACCCTGTCAACATAAAATAAATAAATAACATTGCTATGGACCTGCTATGGATTGACTGGATTACCTCACGTCAGTTACGTACATGTGCCTTTCGGACAGTAGATACGAACCCTCTATTACCTTGCCAGCTAAAGAATTGGCAGTGGATTAAACCATCGTGAGGCAAAGGGAGGGGGAGGTCGCAATCTTTTGAAACTTAAAAACGCGCTATTAAGTGTCTATAATCAGCACAAGTGCTTTCATTGCGTATTATTAATATTATTGAAATTACATAGTTATGTTTACAGTGATATATTGGGGGGGACAAATCATATTTTTCCCAAGATGGGGGGGTCGTGTCCCCCCGTCCCCCCTGGGATTTCCGCCTATGTTATAATGTACACACTGGCTAAACACAAAACACAAAATGTATTGACTGCCCACCTTTGAAAGACAATCAGCAAACAAGTTGTCCTTACCTCAGACATGTCTGATTTCAAGGGGAACTCCTGCAATATGAGACTCCAGCGAAGGATACGGTGGTTTGTGGAACTCGTCTTTGCAGGAGTTAGAGGGACCTGCCAATATATCTTCAGCAGATCAAACTTGCTAACGTATTTATCAGCACAAACACGGTCCACACAATCGTCAACCCTGGGCAAAGGGTACGAGTCAGACATAGTAACAAAACCGCAGTGATCCATTTGACAGGGCGAATTCCACGGACTGTTGCCATGTTGTGCAATGACGTGCTCAAGCCTGAACTCTACTTCACTGCGGAGCTTCTCTCTCTTTTCAGGGTTCACTGTTGTTTGATTGGGGCAGAGTCCACAATGTCAATGTCATGCTCAAGTACATTTGTCTGAGTTGGCACATCTGAGAATAAACCCTGATATTCTAGAATCAGTGGAACAATGTCTCCTTTTTCCTCCAGAGACAAGTGTGCCAAGTAGACATCAATGAAATCTTTTGTGAAGCATCACAGCACAGTTGAAAAATATATGGCAAATAAAAATCCGAAATGGATGATGTTGGAAGATAGATGGGAAAGGTTGAGTGGAGCTGAAGGGTGGGACTAATAACAAGATAAACAATGTAGGGCATACGGGATCTGTGAAATGTGTATAGGTGCGGAGCTATTGTGAAATAGCACAGTTACAAGTGGAAATCAAACTGGATGGACAACAGAAATAGAGGAAGGACTAAGAACAAACAAGAGAGAACTGTTATAAAGTAGACTGTGTCTGTAAAATGTGTATAAGATGTATAAATTGAAGGTAAAAACAGAAATGTTTATCAGTTTACTCCAATTGGGGGATTGGTGGTAGGGTTTGCGGGGAATAATAATTAAGGTATACTCTTTAAAAAAAGTATGTATGTCTATGTAGGTATGTGTATGTATATATGTGTATATGTATGCATACGTGAATGGATATATATATTTACCCAAAAAAATATGGGGGAATGGAAATGATGCAGACAATTACATTGGAAGCAACATTCTTTCCGCAATATTAAGCTGATCCACCCCCCAGAGAAAAAAAAAAAAAAAAAAAAAAAGTAGACATCAATGTTTTCTAGAATCTCTGAGTTACTCAACCGTCCAATAGGAGCAGGGTATATTGGATTTTCTTCATGCTCTTCAGGAAGACTATAGTCTGACTTCTGTCCCATTGTCACGCCCTGGCCTTAGTTATCTTTGTTTTCTTTATTATTTTAGTTAGGTCAGGGTGTGACATGGGGGATGTATGTGTTTTTGTCTAGTCTATGGTGTTTGTATTGTAATGGCCCCGTGTGGCTCAGTTGGTAGAGCATGGCGCTTGCAACGCCAGGGTTGTGGGTTCGATTCCCACGGGGGGGCCAGTACAAAAAAAGTATGAATGTATGTACTTGTAAGTCGCTCTGGATAAGAGCGTCTGCTAAATGACTTAAATGTAAATGTATTGTATAGGGGGTTTTGTAGAGTTTATGGGGTTGTGTTCAGTGTAGGTGTTTAGGTAAGTCTATGGTTGCCTAGTTTGGTTCTCAATTAGAGACAGCTGTCTATTGTTGTCTCTGATTGGGAGTCATATTTAGGCAGCCATAGGCATTAGGCAGGTTGTGGGTAATTGTCTATGTTGCATGTGTGCACGTAGTTTGTATAGCGTCACGTTTGTTGTTTTTGTATTAGTTTGTCAGTGTTCTTCAGTTTTCGTCTTCGTTATATTAAAAGAAGATGTATTCATATCACGCTGCGCCTTGGTCCACTCATTCACCTAAAGACGAGTGTGACACCCATGGAAGCACACACATTGTTTTAGTGAAGTTGTCAGCTAACCCATCTGTATAAAAACATTCCTTAAAATATATTTGAGAGTACTAATGTTACTGTCCCCACAACAACAGAGTAATATCTAAATACAAGTAATTTGGTCTTTGAAACATTTAGCTGAAATATTGTTGAATTCCATTCCTATGGAGGACTGCTCCTACTGAGGAGTGCCAATATGGCGGCCGGTGGCTTCAAAGCCTCTCATTGGCCAATACATAGCATCAGCAATCCAGGGTTTATATACATCATTGGTTTCTATCTGTTCAATCTGACCTTTTTTTCAAACTGTGTTTTGTCAACTTCTAACTGACACCATTTAGAAGTGAAACACTGGTGTTACTATAGTATTAGTACATTACAACACTTAGTAGTACAGCATACATATTTAATCACATTATATATATCTTAGTACTACAGTGTACATACATATTTAATCACATGATATATATCTTAGTACTACATTGTACATACATCTTTAATCACAATATATCTATCTAAGTACTACAGTATACATACATCTTTAATCACAATACATATATCTAAGTACTACAGTATACATACATCTTTAATCACATTATATATATCCTAGTACTACAGTATACATCTTTATTCACATTATATATATCTTAGTACTACAGTATACATATTTAATCACATTATATATATCTTAGTACTACAGTGTACATATTTAATCACATTATATATATCTTAGTACTACAGTATACATACATCTTTAATCACAATATATATATCTAAGTACTACAGTATACATACATCTTTAATCACATTATATATATCCTAGTACTACAGTATACATCTTTATTCACATTATATATATCTTAGTACTACAGTATACATATTTAATCACATTATATATATCTTAGTACTACAGTATACATATTTAATCACATTATATATATCTTAGTACTACAGTATACATACATCTTTAATCACAATATATATATCTAAGTACTACAGTATACATACATCTTTAATCACATTATATATATCCTAGTACTACAGTATACATCTTTATTCACATTATATATATCTTAGTACTACAGTATACATATTTAATCACATTATATATATCTTAGTACTACAGTATACATATTTAATCACATTATATATATCTTAGTACTACAGTGTACATATTTAATCACATTATATATATCTTAGTACTACAGTATACATACATCTTTAATTACATTATATATATCTTAGTACTACAGTGTACATATTTAATCACATGATATATATCTTAGTACTACAGTATACATCCATCTTTAATCACTTTATATATATCTTAGTACTACAGTATACATCTATCTTTAATCACATTATATATATCTTAGTACTACAGTATACATCCATCTTTAACTGTCTGAGTCTCTATGTAGAATGGTAACAACTGACCCTGGGGACTAGGTTAACTGTCTGATTCTCTATGTAGAATGATAACAACTGAGCCTGGGGACTAGGTTAACTGTCTGATTCTCTATGTAGAATGGTAACAACTGACCCTGGGGACTAGGTTAACTGTCTGATTCTCTATGTAGAATGGTAACAACTGACCCTGGGGACTAGGTTAACTGTCTGATTCTCTATGTAGAATGGTACCAACTGAGCCTGGGGACTAGGTTAACTGTCTTATTCTCTATGTAGAATGGTAACAACTGAGCCTGGGGACTAGGTTAACTGTCTGATTCTCTATGTAGAATGGTAACAACTGAGTCTGGGGACTAGGTTAACTGTCTGATTCTCTATGTAGAATGGTACCAACTGAGTCTGGGGACTAGGTTAACTGTCTGATTCTCTATGTAGAATGGTACCAACTGAGCCTGGGGACTAGGTTAACTGTCTGATTCTCTATGTAGAATGGTACCAACTGAGTCTGGGGACTAGGTTAACTGTCTGATTCTCTATGTAGAATGGTAACAACTGACCCTGGGGACTAGGTTAACTGTCTGATTCTCTATGTAGAATGGTAACAACTGACCCTGGGGACTAGGTTAACTGTCTGATTCTCTATGTAGAATGGTACCAACTGAGCCTGGGGACTAGGTTAACTGTCTTATTCTCTATGTAGAATGGTAACAACTGAGCCTGGGGACTAGGTTAACTGTCTGATTCTCTATGTAGAATGGTAACAACTGAGTCTGGGGACTAGGTTAACTGTCTGATTCTCTATGTAGAATGGTACCAACTGAGCCTGGGGACTAGGTTAACTGTCTGATTCTCTATGTAGAATGGTAACAACTGACCCTGGGGACTAGATTAACTGTCTGATTCTCTATGTAGAATGGTAACAACTGTATCTGGGGACTAGGTTAACTGTCTGATTCTCTCTGTACAATGGTAACCTAGTCCCCAGGCTCAGTTGTTAACAGTCTGATTCTTTATGTAGAATGGTAACAACTGAGCCTGGGTACTAGGTTAACTGTCTGATTCTCTATGTAGAATGGTACCAACTGAGCCTGGGGACTAGGTTAACTGTCTGATTCTCTATGTAGAATGGTACCAACTGAGTCTGGGGACTAGGTTAACTGTCTGATTCTCTATGTAGAATGGTAACAACTGACCCTGGGGACTAGGTTAACTGTCTGATTCTCTATGTAGAATTTTAACAACTGAGTCTGGGGACTAGATTAACTGTCTGATTCTCTCTGTAGAATGGTAACAACTGACCCTGGGGACTAGGTTAACTGTCTGATTCTCTATGTAGAATGGTAACAACTGACCCTGGGGACTAGGTTAACTGTCTGATTCTCTCTGTAGAATGGTAACAACTGACCCTGGGGACTAGGTTAACTGTCTGATTATCTATGTAGAATGGTAACAACTGACCCTGGGGACTAGGTTAACTGTCTGAGTCTCTATGTAGAATGGTATCAACTGACCCTGGGGACTAGGTTAACTGTCTGATTCTCTGTGTAGAATGTTCACAACTGAGACTGGGGACTAGGTGAACTGTCTGATTCTCTATGTAGAATGGTAACAACTGACCCTGGGGACTAGGTTAACTGTCTGATTCTCTATGTAGAATGGTAACAACTGTATCTGGGGACTAGGTTAACTGTCTGATTCTCTATGTAGAATGGTAACAACTGTATCTGGGGACTAGGTTAACTGTCTGATTCTCTCTGTACAATGGTAACAACTGACCCTGGGGACTAGGTTAACTGTCTGATTCTCTATGTAGAATGGTACCAACTGAGTCTGGGGACTAGGTTAACTGTCTGATTCTCTATGTAGAATGGTAACAACTGAGCCTGGGGACTAGATTAACTGTCTGATTCTCTATGTAGAATGGTACCAACTGAGCCTGGGGACTAGGTTAACTGTCTGATTCTCTATGTAGAATGGTAACAACTGACCCTGGGGACTAGGTTAACTGTCTGATTCTCTATGGTGAATGGTAACAACTGAGCCTGGGGACTAGATTAACTGTCTGATTCTCTATGTAGAATGGTAACAACTGTATCTGGGGACTAGGTTAACTGTCTGATTCTCTCTGTACAATGGTAACCTAGTCCCCAGGCTCAGTTGTTAACAGTCTGATTCTTTATGTAGAATGGTAACAACTGAGCCTGGGTACTAGGTTAACTGTCTGATTCTCTATGTAGAATGGTACCAACTGAGCCTGGGGACTAGGTTAACTGTCTGATTCTCTATGTAGAATGGTACCAACTGAGTCTGGGGACTAGGTTAACTGTCTGGTTATCTATGTAGAATGGTAACAACTGACCCTGGGGACTAGGTTAACTGTCTGATTCTCTATGTAGAATGGTAACAACTGAGCCTGGGGACTAGGTTAACTGTCTGATTCTCTATGTAGAATGGTAACAACTGAGCCTGGGGACTAGGTTAACTGTCTGATTCTCTATGTAGAATGATAACAACTGAGCCTGGGGACTAGGTTAACTGTCTGATTCTCTATGTAGAATGGTAACAACTGACCCTGGGGACTAGGTTAACTGTCTGATTCTCTATGTAGAATGGTAACAACTGAGTCTGGGGACTAGGTTAACTGTCTGATTCTCTATGTAGAATGGTAACAACTGAGTCTGGGGACTAGGTTAACTGTCTGATTCTCTCTGTAGAATGGTAACAACTGACCCTGGGGACTAGGTTAACTGTCTGATTCTCTATGTAGAATGGTAACAACTGAGTCTGGGGACTAGGTTAACTGTCTGATTCTCTATGTAGAATGGTAACAACTGACCCTGGGGACTAGGTTAACTGTCTGATTCTCTATGTAGAATGGTAACAACTGACCCTGGGGACTAGGTTAACTGTCTGATTCTCTGTGTAGAATGTTCACAACTGCCCCTGGGGACTAGGTTAACTGTCTGATTCTCTTTGTAGAATGGTAACAACTGAGCCTGGGGACTAGGTTAACTGTCTGATTCTCTATGTAGAATGGTAACAACTGAGCCTGGGGACTAGGTTAACTGTCTGATTCTCTTTGTAGAATGGTAACAACTGAGCCTGGGGACTAGGTTAACTGTCTGATTATCTATGTAGAATGGTAACAACTGACCCTGGGGACTGGGTTAACTGTCTGATTCTCTATGTAGAATGGTAACAACTGAGTCTGGGGACTATGTTAACTGTCTGATTCTCTATGTAGAATGGTAACAACTGACCCTGGGGACTAGGTTAACTGTCTGATTCTCTCTGTAGAATGGTAACAACTGACCCTGGGGACTAGGTTAACTGTCTGATTCTCTATGTAGAATGGTACCAACTGAGTCTGGGGACTAGGTTAACTGTCTGATTCTCTATGTAGAATGGTAACAACTGAGCCTGGGGACTAGATTAACTGTCTGATTCTCTATGTAGAATGGTACCAACTGAGCCTGGGGACTAGGTTAACTGTCTTATTCTCTATGTAGAATGGTAACAACTGAGCCTGGGGACTAGGTTAACTGTCTGATTCTCTATGTAGAATGGTAACAACTGAGTCTGGGGACTAGGTTAACTGTCTGATTCTCTATGTAGAATGGTACCAACTGAGTCTGGGGACTAGGTTAACTGTCTGATTCTCTATGTAGAATGGTACCAACTGAGCCTGGGGACTAGGTTAACTGTCTGATTCTCTATGTAGAATGGTACCAACTGAGTCTGGGGACTAGGTTAACTGTCTGATTCTCTATGTAGAATGGTAACAACTGACCCTGGGGACTAGGTTAACTGTCTGATTCTCTATGTAGAATGGTAACAACTGACCCTGGGGACTAGGTTAACTGTCTGATTCTCTATGTAGAATGGTAACAACTGACCCTGGGGACTAGGTTAACTGTCTGATTCTCTATGTAGAATGGTAACAACTGTATCTGGGGACTAGGTTAACTGTCTGATTCTCTCTGTACAATGGTAACCTAGTCCCCAGGCTCAGTTGTTAACAGTCTGATTCTTTATGTAGAATGGTAACAACTGAGTCTGGGGACTAGGTTAACTGTCTGATTCTCTATGTAGAATGGTAACAACTGAGCCTGGGGACTAGGTTAACTGTCTGATTCTCTATGTAGAATGGTAACAACTGAGCCTGGGGACTAGGTTAACTGTCTGATTCTCTATGTAGAATGTTAACAACTGACCCTGGGGACTAGGTTAACTGTCTGATTCTCTATGTAGAATGGTAACAACTGAGCCTGGGGACTAGGTTAACTGTCTGATTCTCTATGTAGAATGGTAACAACTGACCCTGGGGACTAGGTTAACTGTCTGATTCTCTATGTAGAATGGTAACAACTGAGTCTGGGGACTAGGTTAACTGTCTGATTCTCTCTGTAGAATGGTAACAACTGAGCCTGGGGACTAGGTTAACTGTCTGATTCTCTATGTAGAATGGTAACAACTGAGTCTGGGGACTATGTTAACTGTCTGATTCTCTATGTAGAATGGTAACAACTGAGTCTGGGGACTATGTTAACTGTCTGATTCTCTATGTAGAATGGTAACAACTGAGCCTGGGGACTAGGTTAACTGTCTGATTCTCTCTGTTGAATGGTAACAACTGAGCCTGGGGACTAGGTTAACTGTCTGATTCTCTATGTAGAATGGTAACAACTGACCCTGGGGACTAAGTTAACTGTCTGATTCTCTCTGTAGAATGGTAACAACTGACCCTGGGGACTAGGTTAACTGTCTGATTCTCTATGTAGAATGGTAACAACTGAGCCTGGGGACTAGGTTAACTGTCTGATTCTCTATGTAGAATGGTAACAACTGACCCTGGGGACTAAGTTAACTGTCTGATTCTCTCTGTAGAATGGTAACAACTGACCCTGGGGACTAGGTTAACTGTCTGATTCTCTATGTAGAATTTTAACAACTGAGTCTGGGGACTAGGTTAACTGTCTGATTCTCTATGGTGAATGGTAACAACTGAGCCTGGGGACTAGGTTAACTGTCTGATTCTCTATGTAGAATGTTAACAACTGAGCCTGGGGACTAGGTTAACTGTCTGATTCTCTATGTAGAATGGTAACAACTGAGCCTGGGGACTAGGTTAACTGTCTGATTCTCTATGTAGAATGGTAAGAACTGAGCCTGGGGACTAGGTTAACTGTCTGAATCTCTATGTAGAATGGTAACAACTGACCCTGGGGACTAGGTTAACTGTCTGATTCTCTCTGTAGAATGGTAACAACTGGGCCTGGGGACTAGGTTAACTGTCTGATTCTCTATGTAGAATGGTAACAACTGAGCCTGGGGACTAGGTTAACTGTCTGATTCTCTATGTAGAATGGTAACAACTGAGTCTGGGGACTAGGTTAACTGTCTGATTCTCTATGTAGAATGGTAACAACTGAGTCTGGGGACTAGGTTAACTGTCTGATTCTCTATGTAGAATGGTAACATCTGAGCCTGGGGACTAGGTTAACTGTCTGATTCTCTATGTTGAATGGTAACAACTGAGTCTGGGGACTAGGTTAACTGTCTGATTCTCTCTGTAGAATCAGGGTGAAATAGGATAGGGTAGGGTGAAATATATATATATATATATATATATATATATATATATATATATATATATATATATATATATATATATATATATATATAAATAAAGTTGTGTCTAGCACTAGGATTGAACCCACAATGCTCAGAGCTGTAGCTTGCAGTTTTAGCCCATCCTCACACCCATCCTAACCACCCTGGCTTGTCACGAGCTTACTAGATCAGAACTAGTGTTACCAAATCATATGTTATGCTAAACTATTTAAAGGTTATAAGTATAGGCTGGTTTACAGTTGGTCTATTTACATGTCTGTAGCCAATTTTTGCAGTGACATAATGAACATTATATTGTCATATGACATTAAACTTGTCCTTGCCGTTATGAAAAAGTATAAAACACAAAAACTGCTGTATTTTAAAAATGAATTTACACTGAACAAAAATATAATTGCAACATGTATAGTGTGCTATGGACAATAAAAGGACACTCGAAAATGTACAGTTGTGTCAAACAACATAATCCCACAGACGTCTCAAGTTTTGAGGGAGTGTGCAATTGGCACATTGACTGCAGCAATGTCCACCAGAGCTGTTGCCGGATAATTGAATGTTCATTTCTTTACTACAAGACGCCTACAACGTTGTTTTAGAGAATTTGGCAGTCCGTCGAACCCGGCCTCACAACCACAGACCACGTGTGGGTTTGCACAACCAAATAATTTCTTTCATAAACCATCTCAGGGAAGCTCATCCGCGTGCACATCGTCCTCACCAGGGTCTTGACCTGACTGCAGTTCGCCGTCGTAATTGACTTCAGTGGGCAAATGCTCACCTTCGATGGCCACAGGCACACTGGAGAAGTGTGCTCTTCACGGATGAATCCCGGTTTCAACTGTGCCGGGCAGATGGCAGACAGAGTGTAGGTTTTGTGTGGGAGAACGGCTTGCTGATGTCAACGTTGTGAACAAAATATGCATGGTGGCGGTGGGGTTATGGTATGGGCAGGCATAAGCTATGGACAACGAACACCATTGCATTTTATCAATGCCATTTTGAATGTACAGAGATACACTGAGATTCTGATGCCCATTGTCATGCCATTCATCCACCACCATCGCCTCATGTTTCATCATGATAATGCACCTCCCCATGTCACAAGGATCTGAACACAATTCCTGGAAGCTGAAAATATCCCAAATTCTTGCATGGCCAACTAGATGTTGGAACATTGCTGCGGGGACCTGCTTCCATTCAGACACAAGAGAACTCGTGAGGTCGTGTCCTGATGTTGGGCGATTAGGCCTGGCTCGCGGTTCGCTTTCCAATTCATCCCAAAGGTGTTCGATGGGGTTGAGGTCAAGGCTCTGTGCAGGCCAGTCAAGTTCAGGCCAGTCAAGTTCTTCCACAAGATCGCGACAAACCATTTCTTTATGGACCTCACTATGGAAAGGGGACATTGTCATCCTGAAGCAGGAAAGGGCCTTCCCCAAACTGTTGCCACAAAGTTGGAAGCACAGAATCGTCTAGAACGTCATTGTAAGCTCTAGCGTTAAGATTTCCCACTACTGGAACTAAGGGGCCTGAACCATGAAAACAGCCCCAGACCATTTTTAATCCTCCACCAAACATTACAGTCGGCACGATGCATTGGGGCAGGTAGCGTTCTCCTGGCATCTGCAAAACCCAGATTCGTCCGTCTTACTGCCAGATGGTGAAGCGTGATTCATCACTCCAGAGAACGTGTTTCCAGAGTCCATTGGCGGCGGGCTTTACACCACTCCAGCCGACGCTTGACATTTCACATGGTGATCTTAGGCTTGTGTGCGACTGTTCAGCTATGGAAACCCATTTCATGAAGCTCCCAACGAACAGCTATTGTGCGTACAGAGGCAGTTTGGAACTCGGTAGTAAGTGTCCTACCACTTCGCGGCTGAGCCATTGTTGCTCCTAGACTTTTCCACTTCACAATAGCAGCACTTACAGTTGACCGAGGCAGCACTAGCAGGGCAGAAATTTTACGAACTAACTTGTTGGAAAGGTGGCATCCTATGACGATGCCACATTGAAAGTCACTGAGCTCTTCGGTAAGGTCATTCTACTGCCAATGTATGTATATGGAGATTGCATGGCTATGTGCTTGATTTTATACACCTGTCAGCAATGGGTGTGGCTGAAATAGCCAAATCCACTAATTTGAAGGAGTGTCCACATACTTTTGTATATCTAGTGTATTTTGCTAATTTTATCACTAGACTGTATTTTAAGAATTCAATGAGCGAGAATATTTTACACGCAAGAATTCACCTGTGTGAAGCGTTGTCTTTGTTGCTTGCTTTTCCCATTGCCTCTCCATTCAAACATGAATGGTAATAATACTGATTCACTGCACCTTAATTACATTGAGATTAGTTATTGGGGCGGCAGCGTAGCCTAGTGGTTAGAGCGTTGGACTAGTAACCGAAAGGCTGCAAGATCAAATCCCCGAGCTGACAAGGTACAAATCTGTCGTTCTGCCCCTGAACAAGGCAGTTAACCCACTGTTCCTAGGCTGTCATTGAAATTAAGAATTTATTCTTAACTGACTTGCCTAGTTAAATAAAGGTCAAATATTCTGCCCATTTACTGTGATAAACATGACATGCCCTCTGCTGTTTCACCTCCTGATAAAGTGCTAGAGGAGAACACTGAACTTCAAAGATTGAATCTTAAATGTTGTGTTCATGAGCTGCAAAACACAAAGGAAATATCCAGTAACACTTTCTATGATGCATACACATATAATGCCCTGTAAGTGCATTTATAATGCCTAAATATTCACTATAAGATATTAGAATCAAGTAGCATGTACCATCATCATTGCTTTCTGGTGGCAAACACTGTTAAAGTGGTTGACTTGTTAAGTAAAACAGTATTCAATGCTGGTCCTCAATGCTCAAATCAAATAATGCATGTGATGAAGTGGATATGCATATAAAACGTTGTACATGTAAGTGTAGCCTACATGTCTATCTAATATAGCCTATAGTAGCAACAATTATTTATATAGCAGTACTAGTTATGTTATTAGTAGTCTATTAATAGTAGGGTATACAATGATAACACTTAATCAAAGTTTAAAAGTTAAATCAACTCCCTCTCCCTTTCTCTATCAACATGTTTTGTTACTATTTCATTGCTAATGTTAATAATAATCACTTTACTATAATTTGAGCCTGTCTGTGGCAACACTTTACGTTGCATTAAGTTGCATTATTACACGATTATTACATGATAGTTCATGTTGTAGTTGTGCATTGTTACACTGTAACTGGTAAATTTTTATTCAGTGCAGGTACACAAATGCAATTTCAAGATACCTACACAAAATAGCTACATAAAATGCCCATCAAACTACTTCAATTCAAACTTGTACAGTCTCGATTTTTCATAAAGTGCCCCAAATGTGAAGCAGGTATTAACTAATATAATTCATGATCCATTTTTAATCAATAATTGTGTGTGTGTGTGTGTAATATTATGTTAACTAATATAGTCCATCAGTTATACCTTAACTGCAGGGCAATAAAACATGAACTACAGTGTAATAGTGCAGCTTGATGTTAAGTGTTATCCACCCAGCTTGCTGATAGTAGCATGAAACCATGAAAATAATACCTTGCTTTTCTTCTGGCTAGTCTTTCCTCCCTAGCAACTGGATCTGCGTTAATCTTTTGTCTGTGCCGTGCAGCCCTCTCCTTATTAGACAACGGCATCTACAGTATAAAGATAATGTGCCTTGAAATACCTTACAATTCCATAAAATAGTTTAAAATTATAATATTATTGTTATTGTGCAGAGGATTTATCACAGCATTCTTTTAATTGATATAAAGGTGCTGCCAAATATAATGGCACCTTTGCACGTTTCTTAAATAATTCCCCATTTCTTCTGAAATAAGTTTAAATTGAAAACAACTTTTGGTATCCACACCTTGTTATTGGATTTTAAACACTGCATAATTTTTGTTGTTGTTGTTGTGTGACTTCAAATTATTTTTTTAGCTTGTTTCTTTCCATATCAAAAGTAATTGCAAGCTGGTCTTTTCTACTTTTCCTCCTGTAATATATTTCTAGAGTTCTAGAACTATAGCCTTGACAATAATGTATTTTCCCCTAGTACTTCCTGCTCCAGACCAGCTGACTGTTGACTCAGTGGACACCACATCAGCTGCTGTTAGCTGGAACCAGCCACCAGGATTGGACCAAACCCAACATCATTACCAGATCTCCTACCGCTGTTCAGGGACAGAACCACACATCACTACCACATCTTCACACAGCATCACTCTCTGTGGCCTGAAACCTGGCACTGAATACTCTGTCACTGTCTGCACCGTGCTGGAAAATGAAAAGCAAAGTAAACTGGTGTTAACAACCCTCACAACAAGTAAGTACCCTACTTAAGTATTATTTCTGGTGTGAATGTTTATCAGAATGACTAATGTAAATGAACTAATCCTAATGGATGTGTGTCAGCATGGGATATAAAGGTACAAAACTATATGATGGTGAATTCCCCAGATCTCATAATGCAGTTTGGTGTTGAAATCTATAAAGGTTGTGTAATACCCTGTTAAAACATGTATTGAGAAATATGATTTACGTAATAATGTGGATGTATATTTTGTACACATTATAAACATTTAATCAGATTTGTTTAATTTACATAAACTCTACGTTTTACTACAGCATTCACTGTTGGGCCTAAGTTGGTTAAATTACTATGTACTGTTACTTGAAATATGTTGGGACAGTTTCTGTTTACGTCAAGGGTGTCTGATCGTTAGGGCCAATCAAGATGGACTATGGGTGGTGTGCAGAGGGTTTCACTGGTTTTTCTGTTGTTGCTGAGAAAGAGAAGGAAGAAGGGCGAGAGATGTTTTTGTGAAGACAAGGTCTGGTCCAATAATGCATTTATTTTTGGACTGCGTTATTTAGACATAAAGATTCATTTAGGAAATCCATTTGTCATATCGAGGACGGTGAAGAAAGCAGTGGGAAAGGTGGATTCAATCAAGGTGACTAGAAGTGCCCTTGTTTTGGTTCATTGTGTTGATGAAGAAGCGTGCACTGGTTCTGGGACAATTGTCCACATCAGAAGAAATGTGTATTGATCTTCGGAGCAGGGCGCCTGCCAAAGGAGTTGTAGCTGGAGTCTCGTTGGATATAGATGACGAGTACCTTAGTCAGAAAATCACAGGAGTGGACAGTGCATGTCGCCTGATCCGTATGGTAAATGGAAGGAAGGAGACAAGCCTATAGATATTATTGTTGTTTGAAGAGACTACCTGAACATGTGAAGCTTGGATATGTGAGGTGTACGGCGAGAGCATTTGTGTTCAAACCATTACAGTGTGGGAAAACGGTCATGTGTCAAATGTTTGCAGATAGGAGAAGTATGGTATTGAAGAATCTGTCAATGGAAAATGTTTAAACTGTGGTGGGGATCATACTCCGGGCTTCCTTGAGTGACCTGTTCGGGTGAAGGAGGTTGAGGTGTCAAAGATCAGGGATGTGCAGCAGATTTGCTCTGTGGAGGCGGTGAAGAAAATCAAAGGGGCAAGAGGCAACCATGTTGCAATAAGCCGATGGATGCAGTGCAACCAGTTGCTAGTGTTTTAAGACAGTCGAGTTATCTGGATACACTCATTGTGAAGAAAGTGAAATTTGTGGCATTTGTAGCCACAGTGATTGATTGTACAGCACAAGTGTCTAAGAAGTCCAAGAAGCTGGACATCATTATATCTGCAGCCAATAAGTTTTTGGGGCTCAAAGACTTCAGGGCAGAAGCACTGCAAGGACTGTTGCAGATAGGAAATGTCCCGCCTTCACAGGAGTCTTTTGAGTAGGGTGACCAGACGTCCCCGTTTTCCGGGGACAGTCCCCGTTTTTGGTGGCCTGTCTCCGGCTGGAGCTGTCCCCGGAAATGTCCCAGTTTTTAACAGTGCATTAAAAACAGACTGCAAAGTGAAATAATATTTCACGTGGCAAGAAAGACCGGGCAGCAGAGCCTACCGGTTGACGTCTCAATCGCGTTGTGCTTGTTTTGTCCAGCAGAGGGGGCTGCTCGCTATAGCAGCTTCATTCACTCTTCTTCTTCTTCTACTAACTACTTGCTCGCGCTAGTTTTAGAGAAAACGTTTGTGGAAAACTCGGCCAGAAGTTAGCAAGTGTCAAGTGAATCCACAACATCACCACAAACGTCTTTTCAAGCCAGGTAAGTTACAATCGTTTGAGATACTAGCTAGTGATGTTATAATGTTATATTATATAGATAGATGATCTGCTCTATAAGGTTTTAAATAGGTTATGCTAGCTAACATTAGCAATGTCGACTAAATTAATCTAGCTAGGTTGGCTTGCTAACGTTACTGTCATGGTAACGTTAGTTAGGTTAAAAAACGTTCACATGTAAACATGCAGTGGACGGGATATTTTGAAAATATGATTATATTAAATGAATGCACAATTAATTATGAGAATATTTATTTGTAGATGACAATTTTAATGGTTTGTCATTATAATAAGTAGTGTGAAAATATATTTTGAAATTTTCATGGATAACATTAGCATAATGTTTTCTGTTAGAGAGTGGAGAGGAGGAAGACTGGATAGGAAGAGTGAAAGAGAGAGAGAGGAGGAAAGGTAAAGATATGATTACAGAGCCTGACAATTTATTATTCCAAACAATGTTTTTGAGATAAAATACAAAAATGAGGCAAGCAATGGGAATCAGTTAACCAAATTATTTTATCTAATAGTGTACTATTTATTATTAAAGATTGGAGAGGAAGGAAAAATGAAGGGAGTAAAAAGAGTGAAGTGAGAAGAGTGAGGTGGAAAGGAGAAGAGAAGGAAAGGAAGAAAAAGAAGGAAGACGAGTGAAGAAAAGAGGAGGAGAAAGATTGGAGCAGAAGAAAAAGTTAAGAGAGTAAGAAGAGCAGACAGAGGAGGTACAATGGCTCTTTCCAAGAAGTGGAAATGCCATTTTAATGACATGAGAGAATTTCCATTTATACGCTCAGGTCAAGACGATAGAATGGTTCGCTGCACCCTTTGTATTTCCTCTTTTTCAATTGGCAGCGGGGGAAGAATGACAGTGGTACGAACGACAGTCAAAAGAACGACAGTGGTACGAACGACAGTCAAAAGAACGACAGTGGTACGAACGACAGTCAAAAGAACGACAGTCAACAGACGAAAAAGCATAAAGCCTCTCTGATTGCCTGTGTTGGAATGCCCTCTGTCACCACAATCTTCAAGAAGGTAGTGCCTTCCCAAGAAGAATATGATTTAGCTGTGCAGCAGGGTGTCTTTGCATACCACACTATGCGACACAATCATAGTTACAGATCTATGGACTGCACAGCACAACTGACACGGAAGCTTTATGAGCCAAAGTTTACATGTGCTAGGACAAAATGTGACACTATAGTTTGTAACATGTTAGCACCATGGGCAACCACAGGACCTAGACCAAGTTGAATTTGTGTCCCTGGCCATTGATGTGTCCAATCATGGACATGTAAAGCTGCTGCCAATAGTAGTCAGCTATTGTAAGATATATGATGGCAGCACATCTGTGTGGATGCATTGTTTGATGAGGTTACTGGCCTGCAAGAGTTCCTAAAGGAGGGAATCGCTTGAAGAATGGAAAACATCTGAGACACCGCTTAGTCAGAGATGGAGCACGGTGGTTACCCACTTCAAAGAGAATGACATCCCACACACTAACCTGGCTAGATCAGCATCTGTTGTCATGTGCTTACCTGGAAGTAATGCACCAGTCGAGAGAGTGTTCTCCCAAATGAATGATTTTTGGACAGCAGCAAGAAATATGTTCACTGTTCCTACCATCAAGGCCATGCTTATTGTGAAGACAAACTTCAACCTCCCCTGCCAGGAGTTCATGGAGAAGCTGGCCAAAGACAGAGCAATCCTGAAGAAGATTGCATTATACATTACAGATTAGGTTGGTATGAGTATATTATGTAGTTACTAATCACATCATCGTCTTATTTCTTTATTATGTTGTTAAGTAAGTTTTTCACATATACTATTGCCTGTTTTCAATTTTGCCCATGTTCTCTTATGCTCTTATTCTACCAGGACCACTGAATGGTTGTTCAGATCGGACAGTTCTGTCTTGTCTGTAGTGTTTCTGTAATATAGTTGTTTTCTCTATCACAGTGTGCCTGTTAGACTAAATAAATGAAACTGGAATTGTCCCCCTTTTTTATTTCATAGATAATAACATTTGATATTTTAATGATATATTGACCGCCAAAATGGAAATGTCCCCGATTTTCATTTCAGAAATCTGGTCACCTTACTTTTGAGCCTGTGTAGGAACATGATAAGAATTTGTTTTTTCACAGAAAAGCAGGTTGATTTTGTTTAGTTAATTATTATTTATTTATATTTTTTGATAGTTTGCATGATATTCGATTTATTTTTACCCACATGATTTCCTTTTTTGGGGGATTGTTGTTCACCCGCACAGTAGGTGGCAGAATGGACATCAAATTGTTGCAAACGCCATTATACCATAGAAGAAGAAGATGCTGCTCATGTGAAGCGGGAAGACGTTTTGTGTACTTAGTTTTTTCCTCGAATTGCGTTTAACTGAACTCTACTTTCCTCACCTTAACAAAATAAGATTTATAGTTTAATATTTTAGCGAGAGAGTCATCTCAATTCGCTTGCTGCTTGGCTGGATTAACAAAGGTTCCAGACGCTTCGGCAGCTAGCTTGGGTTTGTCGGATCGGGAGCTGGAGAGGACGGTTTGGTCTGAGGGAATTTGAGTGCTTCGTTGAATTGGATTATAAATAGGTAACAGCCTTGGAACTGTTGGTTTCTGCGAAACCATGAGTAACTGTGGGGTTAGCCTAGTGTTTTTTTGAGCTCCAACGGCGCCAACTAACATTTTCAGTTTAGCACCCAGGTTTAGGTTTAGTCCTGTTTTAAAATTGTATGGTGTCATGTGTATTGCAGATTGAATGGAAGTGTATCATTCATTATTTTCTATATAACCATTCTATCTGTAGGTAAGAACCCTGGTCTCTGGTTTTTCCCTAGCAAGTCATGCCAGGTTTATTATATACTAAGCGTCCGTTTCACCATACTTACTGGATTGATTTATCTGAGCCTGTGGTGAGAGGGTTACAGTTGTTTATAATACAGTGTCTGAATTCAGGCTTTCTTCCCTTCCTGTGAGTCATTATATCAAGGAGTTGATCTGCCTCTGATTGCTTTAACTTCATCAGTAGTACAGTGTAAAACACTATTTATTGTGGAGAGGATTTAGAATTACAACATTCTTTTCATTTATATTAATTAATGAATATAACAAACTTAATTTTTGTTACAACAGAAGCTGTTTTGTAATGAATGTGA
Organism: Salvelinus namaycush; assembly: GCF_016432855.1. Lineage (NCBI taxonomy): Eukaryota > Metazoa > Chordata > Actinopteri > Salmoniformes > Salmonidae > Salvelinus > Salvelinus namaycush. The sequence goes on from NC_052314.1 coordinate 65,677,822, forward strand.
CTTCTGTTTTTAGTTTATTTCTTCCCACATCAAAAGGAATGTCCTACTTTGACTACTTTTCCTCCTGTAGTATATTTCTAGAGTTAAACTGAAGCTGCACTGACAGTAATGTATTTTCCCTTAGTACCCACTGCTCCAGACCAGCTGACTGTTGACTCAGTGGACACCACATCAGCTGCTGTTAGCTGGAACCAGCCACCAGGATTGAACCAAACCCAACATCATTACCAGATCTCCTACCACTGTCCAGGGACAGAACCACACATCACTACCACATCTTCACACAGCATCACTCTCTCTGACCTGCAATGTGTCACTCAGTACTCTGTCACTGTCTGCACTGTGCTGGAAAATGGAAAGCAAAGTCAACTGGTGTCAGCAACCCTCACCACAAGTAAGTACCCTGCTTTAATAATTTTAATAACCAGAAAACATACTTATGTAATTTAACTAATCATAATGGAGGTATCAGTATGGGATGTAAAGGTTCAGTATGTTCCCTGATGAGAAATATATGCTGGTGAATTCTACAGATCTCATCATGCAGTTTGGTCCTGAAATCAAAACGTTTTTCATAATATTTGAACTACTGCTTGCTTCCAATTCCTGTGAGTCATTATGTCAAGGAGTTGATCTGCCTCTGCTTGCTTTAACTTTATCAGTAGTACAGTGTAAAACACTATTTATTGTGGAGAGGATTTATAATCACAGCATTCTTTTAATTATTATTTTAAAAATTGGTGTGGCGGCAACAATCTGGCAGCGGCGCAGCGCCATACAGCAGAACCCCCTAAACTTCTGTTGTGACTCCTGTTTATTTCTTCCCAGATCTAAAGGAATTGCAAGCAGCCTGTTCTAATTAACGACTGCTAATATTCTATTTTTCTTCCTACAGTTTATTTCTGGAGTTAAACTGTGGCCCTGATAATAATGTATTTTCCCCTAGTACTTCCTGCTCCAGACCAGCTGACTGTTGACTCAGTGGACACCACATCAGCTGCTGTTAGCTGGAACCAGCCACCAGGATTGAACCAAACCCAACATCATTACCAGATCTCCTACCACTGTCCAGGGACAGAACCACACATCACTACCACGTCTTCACACAGCATCAGTCTCTCTGACCTGCAACGTGGTACTCAGTACTCTGTCACTGTCTGCACTGTGCTGGAAAATGGAACGAAAAGTCAACTGGTGTCAACAACCCTCACAACAGGTAAGGAATTAGCCTACTTCTACTTGCTACGCATCCCGAATCCGGGAGCACCCCCATCAGTAAAAAAGGTGATTAGCATAGCCTAGCATAGCGCCACAAGTAAATACTAGCATCTAAATATCATTAAATCACAAGTCCAAGACACCAGATGAAAGATACAGATCTTGTGAATCCAGCCATCATTTCTGATTTTTAAAATGTTTTACAGGGAAGACACAATATGTAAATCTATTAGCTAACCACGATAACAAGACACAACTTTTTTTTCCCACCATTTTTTTCCTGCATAGGTAGCTATCACAATTTCGACCAAATAAAGATATAAATAGTCACTAACCAAGAAATAACTTCATCAGATGACAGTCTGATAACATATTTATTGTATAGCATATGTTTTGTTAGAAAAATGTGCATATTTCAGGTATAAATCACAGTTCTACATTGCAGCTGCAATCTGAAATAGCGTCGATGCAGCCAGAATAATTACAGAGACCAACGTCAAATACCTAATTACTCATCATAAATCATTTCTGAAAAATACACAGTGTACAGCAAATGAAAGCCCAACATCTTGTGAATCCAGCCAATATGTCAGATTTCTTAAGTGTTTTACAGCGAAAACACAATATAGCATTATATTAGCTTACCACAATAGCCAGAAACACAACCGCATTTACCAGCAGCAAAGGTTAGCGATCGTAACAATCCAGCAAAAGATATATAATTTTTGACTAACCTTGATAAACTTCATCAGATGACAGTCCTGTAACATCATATTACACAATGCATATAGGTTTTGTTCGAAAATGTGCATATTTAGCAGCACAAATCGTGGTTATACAATGTGATCAGTAGCAACATTTCAGGCATTCTGGCCGGCGCCATCTTGGAGCGGCACCTAATCTAATCGATAAATAATCGTAAACTTGACTAAAAAATACAGGTTGGACAGCAAATGAAAGATGCATTAGTTATTAATGCAACCGCTGTGTTAGAATTTTAAAATTAACGTTACTAGACATACAGTGTGCGTTAAAGCCAGACCAGTGCCGAAATTAATGGCGGACAAATCCTTTTACATTTTTCCACATAAATACGAATTAAATCATAAATAGCTCTTACTTTTGGACGAGCTTCCATCAGAATCTTGGGCAAGTTGTCCTTTGTCCAAAAGAATCGTTGCTCGGTTGTAAAACGTCCTCTTCAACTTTGGAAATAGCAGCTAACGTTATCTATGTGGCTCAGACATGCCCAAATCTTCAAAACGCAATACTAAGGAAATTCCGGAAATCGCAATATACTCGCATAAACTGATATAACTTGGTTTAAAATAACTGCGTTATGATGTTTCTAACACCTATATTGAATTAAATCACAGACGGATATATCTAAGGCCGATAACTTGAGCTTTTCCGAACGCCATGCTGAGGTCCTGCTCTGCGCAATGACGAACAATGAAAAGAGTGCACCCCCCATGCCATGGCCTTTTATATGGTCTCAGATCTGCCTAGAAACTCCATTCCAATTCTCATTGGTTACTGACATCCAGGGGAAGGCGCGTGCAGTTCATGTCGACCCATAGGATACATACAGAGTTTTAAACTGATCCTAGAACAGGGTCAACATTTTCAGATTTTGCAGTACCCGTCAGGAATTTCGCTGCCAAACGAGTTCTGTTTCACTCAGAGAAATAATTCAAACGGTTTTAGAAACTATAGAGTGTTTTCTATCCAATAGTAATAATAATATGCATATTGTACGAGCAAGAATTGAGTACGAGGCAGTTTAATTTGGGAACGAAAAATGGTAACATTGAAACAGCACCCCCTATATTGAGAAAAGGTTTTAAGTATTGTCTGGTGCAAAACTTTGACTAGTTATGAAAATGACTAATGTAAATTAACAAATCATAATGGATGTGTCAGTTTTACATTCCCCAAAGACAAACACAATGTCATCGCTCCCCGAAAATTGAACAAACAAGATAATCGCTTCAACAACCAAAAACAACCAGAAAAGGGTTCAAAAAGGATTCTGAAAGGCACCATGGGGGTTCCCACTGAAAGATGGCAAAGCCACTAGTAAGGGGTTCTAAAAGCCACTCACCATGGATGCCCACTAAGGTTTGTCTCAGATAAGCAAACACCAACTCAGGATCTGGAGTAAAAAGGATATGGAGCTAAATAAACAGGAGTTTCTGGCTAAATGCCGTGGCCACCCTAACATGAGGTTTAGGTCTCCATACATCTCCATCTGATGCACTGAACCAGCAGCTCTTAAATACCAGCAGGGCCAGCAGCTCTTAAATACCAGCAGGGCCAGCGGCCCTTAAATACCAGCGGGGCCAGCAGCTCTTAAATACCAGCAGGGCCAGCGGCTCTTAAATACCAGCGGGGCCAGCGGCTCTTAAATACCAGCGGGGCCAGCGGCTCTTAAATACCAGCGGGGCCAGCGGCTCTTAAATACCAGCGGGGCCAGCGGCTCTTAAATACCAGCGGGGCCAGCGGCTCTTAAATACCAGCGGGGCCAGCGGCTCTTAAATACCAGCGGGGCCAGCGGCTCTTAAATAACAGCGGGGCCAGCAGCTCTTAAATAACAGCAGGGCCAGCGGCTCTTAAATAACAGCGGGGCCAGCAGCTCTTAAATACCAGCGGGGCCAGCGGCTCTTAAATAACAGCGGGGCCAGCAGCTCTTAAATAACAGCGGGGCCAGCGGCTCTTAAATACCAGCAGGGCCAGCAGCTCTTAAATACCAGCGGGGCCAGCGGCTCTTAAATAACAGCGGGGCCAGCAGCTCTTAAATAACAGCGGGGCCAGCGGCTCTTAAATAACAGCGGGGCCAGCAGCTCTTAAATACCAGCGGGGCCAGCGGCTCTTAAATAACAGCGGGGCCAGCAGCTCTTAAATAACAGCGGGGCCAGCGGCTCTTAAATAACAGCGGGGCCAGCACAGTTGTAACAAATACTGACTCCAGTCAGAGCGCCCAACCTAGTCAACCTCAAAATGGATAGAGAAACTGAAACTCGTAACAGAACCAAAACCCGTAACAGTCAGCATGGGATGTAAAGGTCCAGTATCTTCCCTGATGAGAAATATATGATGGTGAATTCCCCAGATCTCATCATGTAGGTTGGTGCTGAAATAATTAAACGTTGTTTATAATACAGTGTCTGAATTCAGGCTTTCTTCCATTCCTGTGAGTCATTATGTCAAGGAGTTGATCTGCCTCTGATTGCTTTAACTTTATCAGTTGTACAGTGTTAAACACTTTATTGTGGAGGGATCTAGAATTACAACATTCTTTTCATTCATATTTATTTATCTTTGGTGTGGCAACAATCTGACAGGGGGACAACACCGTTACCAAATGAATATGGCAGAAACCCTTCATTTGTGTTACTTTACAAATCCTACTAAATGAATATAGCAGAAACCCTTCATTTGTGTTACTTTACAAATCCTACTAAATGAATATAGCAGAAACCCTTCATTTGTGTTACTTTACAAATCCTACTAAATGAATATAGCAGAAACCCTTCATTTGTGTTACTTTACAAATCCTACTAAATGAATATAGCAGACACCCTTCATTTGTGTTACTTTACAAATCCAACTTCTGTTGTGACGTCTGTTTTTAATTTATTTCTTCCCAGATCTAAAGGAATTGCAAGCAGCCTTTTCTACTTCATTACAACTATTCTACTTTCCCTTCTGTAGTATATTTCTAGAGTTAAACTGTAGCACTGACAATAATGTATTTTCCCCTAGTACTTCCTGCTCCAGACCAGCTGACTGTTGACTCAGTGGACACCACATCAGCTGCTGTTAGCTGGAGCCAGCCACCAGGATTGGACCAAACCCAACATCATTACCAGATCTCCTACCAGTGGCCAGGGACAGAACCACACATCACTACCACGTCTTCACACAGCATCAGTCTCTCTGACCTGCAATGTGGTACTCAGTTCTCCGTCACTGTCTGCACTGTGCTGGAAAATGGAAAGCAAAGTCAACTGGTGTCAACAACCCTCACCACAAGTAAGGAATTACCCTACTAAAGTATTATGTTTGGTGTCAAAGTTTATGATTTTAACTAGATATCAAAATAACCTCCTACATATGCGATTACATCACCTGGTTTAAACGTCTCTAGAGACTATATCACTCTCTTCATTACTCAATGCCTAGGTTTACCTCCAATGTAATCACATCCTACCATACATTTGTCTGTACATTATGCCTTGAATCTATGCTATCGTGCCCAGAAACCCCCTCATTTTACTCTCTGTTCCGAACGTGCTAGACGCCCAGTTCTTATAGCATTTAACCGTACCCTTATCCTACTCCTCCTCTGGTGATGTAGAGGTTAATCCAGAACCTGCAGTGCCTAGCTCCACTCCCACTCCCCAGGTGCTCTCATTTGTTAACTTCTGCAACCGTAAAAGCCTTGGTTTCATGCATGTTAACATTAGAAGCCTACTCCCTAAGTTTGTATTACTCACTGCTTTAGCACACTCTGCCAACCCGGATGTCTTAGCCGTGTCTGAATCCTGGTTTAGGAAAACCACCAAAAACCCTGACATTTTCATCCCTAACTATAAAATGTTCTGCCAAGATAGAACTGCCAAAGGTGGCGGTGTTGCAATCTACTACAAAGATAACCTGCAGAGTTCTGTCTTACTATCCAGGTCTGTACCAAACAATGCGAGCTTCTACTTCTAAAAATTCACCTTTCCAGGCAGCGGGACAACACCATTACTAAATGAATATAGCAGAAACCCTTCATTTGTGTTACTTTACAAATCCAACTTCTGTTGTGTGACTTACGTTTTTAGCTTATTTCTTCCCATATCTAAAGGAATTGCAGGCAGCCTTTTCTACTTTTCTTCCTTCATTTTATTTCTGGAGTTAAACTGTAGCCCTGACAATATTCTATTTTCCTTTAGTACTTCCTGCTCCAGACCAGCTGACTGTTGACTCAGTGGACACCACATCAGCTGCTGTTAGCTGGAGCCAGCCACCAGGATTGGACCAAACCCAACATCATTACCAGATCTCCTACCAGTGGCCAGGGACAGAACCACACATCACTACCACGTCTTCACACAGCATCAGTCTCTCTGACCTGCAATGTGGTACTCAGTACTCTGTCACTGTCTGCACTGTGCTGGAAAATGGAAAGCAAAGTCAACTGGTGTCAACAACCCTCACCACAAGTAAGGAAGTACCCTACTAAAGTATTATGTTTGGTGTTAAAGTTTATTAAATTTTAACTAGTTATCAAAATGACTGAAGTAATAATGGATGTGTCAGCATGGGATGTAAAGGTACATTATCTTTGACTACTATTCTACTTTTCCTCCTGTTAAAGAGGATAGAAATCCTCGTAATTTCATGATTTAATTATTTCTATATAGTCTAAACTTTCTCACTCTGAACTTCTAACGCCAGTGGGATGGGTGTGACTTCTTGACAATGATCACAATGTCTCCAACGTACAGCGCTCCGTACAGCGCTCCTGGAGGAATTAGGATGAAGTGCCTTGTTCAAGGGTACAACACCTTGTCCGCTCCAGTATTCAAACCTGCAACATTTCGGTTTCTGGCCCAACACTGTAACCTCGAGCCTGCCTATCTCTACCTTACCCCTACCTACAGTGTCCTCTGTTAATATTGAGGCTACCTGCCTCTACCCCTACCTACAGTACCCTCTGTTAATATTGAGGCTACCTGTCTCTACCTTACCCCTACCTACAGTACCCTCTGTTAATATTGAGGCTACCTGCCTCTACCTTACCCCTACCTACAGTACCCTCTGTTGATATTGAGGCTACCTGCCTCTACCTTACCCCTACCTACAGTGTCCTCTGTTAATATTGAGGCTACCTGCCTCTACCTTACCCCTACCTACAGTACCCTCTGTTAATATTGAGGCTACCTGTCTCTACCTTACCCCTACCTACACTACCCTCTGTTGATATTGAGGCTACCTGCCTCTACCTTACCCCTACCTACAGTGTCCTCTGTTAATATTGAGGCTACCTGCCTCTACCCCTACCTACAGTACCCTCTGTTAATATTGATACTACCTGCCTCTACCTTACCCCTACCTACAGTACCTGTTAACTCGAAATGACACAACGATAAGGTTCCAGTTTAACAAATTTTACTATACCGTATGAACACACTACAAGGTAGCCATTACACTCAAGGCTAGGTCCATCAACGAACTGACTCCCTGCGCATGCGCACTCTTGACTGAGTGATAGCCCCGTAATAACAGAAGTATAGGGATACTTAAAACATAAACTTAACAATCTCCCCCTTTTCTTTAAAGACAAATAAAACATCAACAACATAATTAAATGTCCAAGTATTATTCAAGATCCCCATTACAAATGGGTTGTGTGACAGTTTTTATTTGTATTACTCAAGCTGCCACTTTCCATTACTGAGAGCCTGTAGGAGCACAAGACCGGATGCTCCTTTTTATTCAGACAGTCAGCAAGCTGTTCCTTTGTGCTTGAATAAGTTCCTTGATGCTGCTAATCTTGAAGTCTTTTCTCTGTGACAGACTTTGTTGACTTCACAGCATCAACTAATGAGTAGTTGTCAGTGACACAAACTACAGGTAGAAAGTGCCGCAGCCCATAAAATTTGACCTATCTTTGACCTCAATTGACCAGCTTCAATTCCACATAGAGGGGAATTCCTTTGTACGGCTCTTGATGAATCCATGTGGATGGGTTGAAGATTCTTGATATAGCTCTCCTGTTGCATCAGTATTTTCCCATCAACTGTAATAAACTCTATGCCAACATAACAAAAATGATCATGCTCCTCACGGCCAACCTAAAAAACAGCTTTGAGGTGAGGAATCACAGTTGAAGCAAAGGTCTGTGAGCCACCCCAGATAAAGTCATCAACATGACAGGCAAGTACTCCAGTCACATTGCAGTCTTGATCAAGCCAATAGAAGACTGCAGGGTCCACTTGTGACATTTTTCCACCTGTATTCAGCATTGTTGCCTTGACTTTGTTGTACCAGTAGAGTGATGCATCTGCCAGTCCATACACACACTTTTTTAGTTTCCAGTGTTCCTTCGCTTTTAGCTTCAGGCGGAGGTCGGATGTGAATGTCCCTTGACAGCTCTGTTCCCTGCAAAAATGGAGATTTGATGTCTATGGAATTAAGTTTCCATTTTTTTCTGTCAGATCACTGACATTAGCAATCTGAGTGACTCTGAGGCGCATGTCGGTGAGTCTTTTGTGAGTTCTTTAGCAGCCAGCTCCTCAAAACCTCTAGCCACTAGACGTGCTTTAGGCACTATTCCAGTTAAGGATTCTTTAAGGGTACACACCCACCTTGTTGAGACGCATTTTTGGCCAATGTCTTTGACTTCCTCAAACACTCAATTTTTCCTCCAATTACTGAGCTCATCTAGCTTAGCTGAGTCAAATGACACGTCCTTTGTTTCAGGTACATAATTTTGAATGTCATTCTGTTTTTCTCGATTTTCCTTTGGTTAAATTCTGATATTATCTACAAGTGGCAGGTCAGCTGACCCTGTTGTACCAGAAAGTGTAGCTGGTTCAGAGTACTGCAAGTTGTACCAGTTCTTGTGTTTTGCTTTTCCTGCTCGTCCAATGACGGTTGCTGTGGGTGGAATACCACTTTCTCTGTCCATGTATTTAACAGGTTGTCCAGTTTTCAGATTGGAACAACCATGTTCTCTTAACACATGTGGCTGTTGTTGAATTTTTTCCTCATTTGAACGCTCAACAGTATTACCTGTGGCATGGTTGAAGGTCTCTGCTCCATTTCCTGTGTCAGTTTCAGTGTCCATATCATTGGATGCGACATCTGGTAGGTTTGTGTCTGTTACTGTGTCCTTTTTGTCATTTTCATTAGGAGACTGATTCTCAGCAACAGCCCCTCTATCTTGTTGATCATTTACTTTCCGCAATCTTGAATGATGCACCCTGACAATGATGCCTCCGTGCCTCACAAATATCACCACACCATCATGACCAATGACTACTCCCGGTCCTTTCCACTCTTGACAGTCAACTCGTTTGTAGTACACTTTGTTTCCAGTTTCGTACTTCTCATCATCATTATTCCCTGAACTGCTGAGTAACTTCTGAAGTCTGTCAACTGTATCATGTCCAAACTGTTTGTAAAGCTTTAACAATACTTTGTGTTTTTCTTTAGTGCTCATGTTCTCTGTGACTGTCAGAATCTCCATGTGCTCTGTGTCAGTCAGAATCTCATTTTTGCATGGACTCTGTGTGATGTCTTTGTCTAAAATGTTTACACAATAGTGGCCTGAGGTAGTAAGTTCAAGAGTCACTGGTTGTTTAAACATCACTGCCTTGTCATTTTTTATGTCTAGTACAGCCTCTGCCTTCTTGAGGGAAGCTTTACTTAATAGTAAGGGGATATTTGTAGGGACCACCTCTGTTTCAATGTGACACTTAGTCTGACCAATTTTTGCTGGTATCTTAACGCTCTTGGTAGAATGGACAATTCTCCCATCTCCAAATTTGAAAGCTCTGTTGCTTGGTGTGTCAATTATATTTTGTACTTCTTTCATATTTCGTTCACTGACATAGCTATCAAGCCATTTTGCACCACACACTGTCCGTGTACATGCAGTATCAATCACAGCGGATCCTAAGGATTCAACTATAAAAATCTCAGTATCAGAAGCAGATTCATTTGAAAACAGTGTAATGTTACACTGCTCTATCTCTGTGTTTACATTTTCATCTGTTAGTTTAACTTGTTCATTTTTATGAGGACAGTCTTTAACCCAATGGTAAGTGCTATGACAAATAGCACATTTTGATCTCCTTCCATTTTTGTCCAGTGGAATTGTGCCGGAAAATGGCGCCCTCTTCTGGTTGTCTTGAACGTGACTTGGTGGTGCCTTTTCTCTGCTGCTCAGTGTAATATGCTGCGTCACTCACTTGCATTCCATCTGTTATTGGCGCGACAGACGTCTTTTCACCAAATATTATTTTTAGTGCCGACTTCATTGATGCAAAAGTCAGCACAGTACAAGCAGTCAACGCCAACTGTTTCTCCCTACCATCTAGACAGGCAGTATCTAGAAACTTGAAAGCTAACACTGCATCTGGGAGAACCATGTCGTACTTGCGCATCCTATTGTACCTCTGTTCGAAATCAATGATGTAGTCCGTCATTGCAACCGAAATATCTCTCGTAACACTGTCAAAGTTTGAAAATGCCTCGTAGGCACGGTCTTTCTCTTCTTTAAGAAATACAGAATCCAGTGCTGTGATCAAAGTTCCCATACCGTCATCCTTGTTCAAATCCTCAACGGATATTTCCAGTGCTGTATCTCTCGCTCTTCCCTCAAGCGATAATACCACCGCAAGTGCTTGCTTTTTCACGTCCAGGTTAGTAACTCGTGTCCAGATTGCAAGTTCATTTTTTCAACTTTCGTACGACCTCTTCTCGTCGAAGCAAGGTGGCACATTGTAGTTATTAACCATCCTCTGCTACCAATGTTAACTCGAAATGACACAACGACAAGGTTCCAGTTTAACAAAGTTTACTATACCGTATGAACACACTACAAGGTAGCCATTACACTCAAGGCTAGGTCCATCAACGAACTGACTCCCTGCGCATGCGCACTCTTGACTGAGTGATAGCCCCGTAATAACAGAAGTATAGGGATACTTAAAACATGAACTTAACATTACCCTCTGTTAATATTGAGACTACCTGCCTCTACCTTACCCCCAACTACAGTACCCTCTGTTAATATTCTATCAGTCTGACCCCATTCCTCACTATTATCTGATACTAGCTGTGTGCTTCTGTCTGCTCTCTTTTTTTATTTATTTTTTTATTTCACCTTTTATTTAACCAGGTAGGCTAGTTGAGAACAACTTCTCATTTGCAACTGCGACCTGGCCAAGATAAAGCATAGCAGTGTGAACAGACAACAACACAGAGTTACACATGGAGTAAACAATAAACAAGTCAATAACATGGTAGAAAAAAAGAGAATCTATATACAATGTGTGCAAAAGGCATGAGGAGGTAGGCAATAAATCGAATAATTACAATTTAGCAGATTAACACTGGAGTGATAAATCATCAGATGATCATGTGCAAGAAGAGATACTGGTGTGCAGAAAAGTAAATAAATAAAAGCAGTATGGGGGTGAGGTAGGTAAATTGAGTGGGCTATATACCGATGGACTATGTACAGCTGCAGCGATCGGTTAGCTGCTCGGATAGCAGATGTTTAAAGTCATCCCCTCGTGACCTATTGATGAATACTGGATAAGAATCTTCATCTGAGCTCTCAGACTCAACATTCTCCCCATTTTGCTGCTTTTGCTGGGGTGGTTCCATTCTCCACAGACCTGTACTGGGTGTTTCAACTAGAGGTCGACCGATTAATCGGAATGGCCGATTTAATTAGGGCCCCTATCAAGTTTTCATAACAATCGGAAATCGTTATATTTGGACACCGATTATTTTATTTTTATTTTTTACACCTTTATTTAACTACGCAAGTCAGTTAAGAATACATTCTTAATTTCAATGACGGCCTAGGAACGGTGGGTTAATTGCCTTGTTCAGGGGCAATTGTTCAGTCAGCTCGGGGATTCAATCTTGCAACCTTAACTAGTCCAACGCTCTAACCACCTGCCTCTCATTGCACTCATTGCACTCCACGAGGAACCTGCCTGTTACGCAAATGCAGTAAGAAGCCACGGTAAGTTGCTAGCTAGCATTAAACTTATCTTATAAAAAAACAATCAATCAATCACTAGTTAAACTAGTAATATCATCAACCATGTGTAGTTATCTAGCGTGTCCTGCGTTGCGTATAATCGATGCGGTGCGGAAAAAGGACTGTCGTTGCTCCAACGTGTACCTAACCATAAACATCAATGCCTTTCTTAAAATCAATACACAGAAGTATATATTTTTAAACCTGCATATTTAGCTAAAAGAAATCCAGGTTAGCAGGCAATATTAACCAGGTGAAATTGTGTCACTTCTCTTGCGTTCATTGCACGCAGAGTCAGGGTATATGCAACAGTTTGGGCAGCCTGACTCGTTGCGAACTAATTTGCCAGAATTGTACGTAATTATGACATAACATTGAAGGTTGTACAATGTAACAGCAATATTTAGACTTATGGATGCCACCAGTTAGATAAAATACGGAATGGTTCCGTATTTCACTGAAATAATAAACATTTTGTTTTTGAAATGAAAGTTTCCGGATTCGACCATATTAATGACCAAAGGCTCGTATTTCTGTGTGTTATTATGTTATAATTAAGTATATGATTTGATAGAGCAGTCTGCCTGAGCGATGGTATGCAGCAGCAGGCTCGTAAGCATTCATTCAAACAGCACTTTCGTGCATTTTGCCAGCAGCTCTTCACTGCGCTGTTTATGACTTCAAGCCTATCAACTCCCGAGATTAGGCTGGTGTAACCGATGTGAAATGGCTAGCTAGTTATCGGGGTGCGCGCTAATAGCGTTTCAAATGTCACTCGCTCTGAGACTTGGAGTAGATGTTCCCCTTGCTCAGCATGGGTAACGCTGCTTCGAGGGTGGCTGTTTTTGTTTTTTTCCCCGTTCCGAGCCCAGGTAGGAGCGAGGAGAGGGACGGACGCTATACTGTTACACTGGCAATACTAAAGTGCCTATAAGAATATCCAATAGTCAAAGGTATATGGAATACATATGGTAGAGAGAAATAGTCCTATATTAACTACAACCTAAAACCTCTTACCTTGGAATATTGAAGTCTCATGTTAAAAGGAACCACCAGCTTTCATATGTTCTCATGTTCTGAGCAAGGAACTTAAACGTTAGCTTTCTTACATTGCACATATTGCACTTTTACTTTCTTCTCCAACACTTTGTTTTTGCATTATTTAAACCAAATTGAACATGTTTCATTATTTATTTGAGGCTAAATAGATTTTTATTGATGTAATATATTAAGTTAAAATAAGTGTTCATTCAGTATTGTTGTAATTGTCATTATTACAAATAAAAAAGAAAAAATCGTCCGATTAATCGGCATCTGCCTTTTTTGGTCCCCCAATAATCGGTATCGGTATCGGCGTTGAATAATCATAATCGGTCGACCTCTAGTTTCAACAGTTTCCTCAAATGGTAGGGAATTACATGACATGAGCATATTGCGTTGCAGAACCCGGACCTCATAGACAGGGCTGTCATCACCTTTCCTGGTCACCACCACATGTATTTGGTCCTTCCAGTGTGATCTTATCTTTCCCGGCGCCCCACGTTCTGACATGTTCCTCACCAGTACACGATCCCCTGAGACCAGAACTGAACTCATTTTCCTACAATCACAGTGGGCTTTTCCCTTTGCTGTTGATTTCTCCATGTTTCTAATGGCGATGTTATAGACTTCCGCCATCTGTTGCTGCCACTTCTTAGCATAATCCTGGTATCATTTCTCCTGTTCCTTTATCTGTAACCCAAAGACAAGGTCAACAGGTAGCAGTGGAGCCCTTCCAAAGAGCAGGAAATACAGTGAGAACCCAGTAGCATCACCAGTGGTACAATTATATGCATGAATGAGCTTGTTCAGATAATCACCTCAGTTGGCCTTTTTCCTCTTCATCTAGTGTGCGCAACATTGACAACAGTGTACGGTTAAATCTCTCCACCGGAATCCCCTGTGGATGATATGGAGAGGTTCTGGAATTGGCTATTCCCGTACAGTTCTGCAAGGCTCTGAATAACTGCTTTTCAAACTCTCTTCCCTGATCATGATGGATTTTTGACACAAAGCCAAACTTTGGGAAAGAATAATCAAAAGCTTTTTTTGCTGCAGTTTTCCCTGACTTATTTCTGGTGCGGTAGGCTTGTGCACATTTTGTAAAGTTATCTAAAATAACTCAAATGTACTCGTAGCTCCCTCTGCTTTTCTCCAAATGCACATAGTCAATTGAAATCATCTGGAAAGGAGCTGTAGCTCGTACATGTTGCATTGGGGCCCTAGTTATTACACTGGGTTTCTTTTGTTTGATACACTTACACACTGTAGTGATAAAGTGTTCAATGTCATGTTGCATGCGCGGCCAATAAAAACATTCTCGTGATAAGTTCAACACTCTTTCTGTTCCGAGATGGGCCATTTCAGTGTGGAAGTACTTGTAAATCAGTGTTCTATACTGACTTGGTACCACAACTTGTGTCCTTTTTGCTGTTTTCCTTTGTAATAATCCATCTGGTGAGACATGGAGCCTGTTCCACTCTTGCAGTAACTGTTTGACTTTGTATGACTCTTGTTGACATTCTGTTGGTTTAGGCTTAGTCCTTTGACTTTTCAGTTCCAAGATTCTCCATACAGCCGCATCCTTTAACTGAGCCTGCATGATATCGTGTGGATCACTGTTCAGTAACTGTTCCCCCCCACCATGACAGCTCATCTTGCACTGATGGCCTTAGTGTGACCGTGGATATCCACTTTACACAGTCATTCTGTTGTGTCTGAACATTATTGAGTGTTCCTTTTACCATCTCAAGTGAGTGTTTCTCTGTGCATTCTTCCATGTAATGTTCAGCATGCAAAGGAGAGCGTGACAGAAAGTCTGCGTCAGTGTTTACCTTTCCAGGACGATACTTCAGTGTGAGATTAAAGTCAGACAGCTCTGCCACCCAGCGATGACCGGTGGCATTCAGTCTTGCAGGAGTTATTACATATGTCAAGGGGTTATTATCACTGTACACTGTCACAGAGGGAGCAAACAATAGGTCATCTCGGAACCGCTCAGTCACTGCCCATTTGAGGGTAAGCAAGCACAGGTGGATTAGTCAACACACTCACCAAGTGTTCTAATGCTCTCTAATGAGCATCCTCCCATAGAACTGTCTGGTGGGGCAGAGCCTGTCCCGACTGCATAGATACCTTGGTCCCTTGCTTCCCGGATGCTGGGGTCTCCGACTTATCTGCTAGTAAGTCATAGAGACATTTAGCATGTTGTGAGAAGTTATGTACATAACCCCTGTATTACCCTAGAAACCCCAGTAGTTTCCTCAGCTCTCTCACGTTTGTTGGTGGCCTGTTTACCAGTTCTTGCACTGCTACAATTTCTTTAACATCCATTCTGTAACCCTCAGCAGAAATAATTGTTCCTAAAAAACGGACCTCATTCTTGAATAGGTCACACATCAGCCCTGAGTTTAATACCCTATTTATTTTGCTGTTAAATGACTGACTAAAAATAAGAATATCATCCAAATATGGTATACAGATTCTCTCTCTTAAACCCTCTAAACTTTCCTCAATGCTTCGTTGGAAGGCAGAAAGCCAAAGGGAATTCTATTCCATTCATATAAGGCCCAAGGGGTGCTGAAGGCAGTGTATTGTATGGACTCTTCTCCCACAAAGCCTTGGTGGTATGCCTTTCCTTGATCTAAAACTGTAAACCATGAGTTTCCTCCCAAACCATCAAGTATTTCCTGTATACGGGGTATGGGATGCCTGTCCAGAACAGTCTTCTTGTTCAATCCCCTGTAATCAACACAAAGTCTTAAACTCCCATCCTTTTCCATACACAGACCAGAGGTGATGCGTATGATGAAGTTTTTGTTCAGGTGCCCCTGAAGGTGGCGCTTCACCTCAGCATACAAGGGGCGTGGCACACCGTTGTATCTCTTTGCCACTGGTATGTTATCAGTCAATGTTATCTCCACCATGGATGCCCACTAAGATTTACCTCTGAAAAGAAAAACCTACATCAACTCAGGATCTGGAGTAAAAAGGATATGTAGTTAAATAAACAGGAGTTTCTGGCTAAATGCTGTGGCCACCCTAACATGAGGTGTAGCTCATCTCTCCATCTGATGCACTGGACTAGCAGCTCTTAAAACTTCTTCTTAATAGGTGGCGCTGTTTTCACTTTGGGAAAAAATCATGCCCAAATTAAACGGCCTTGTACTCTGTTCTAGATCATACAATATGCATATTATTATTACTATTTGATAGAAAACACTCTGAAGTTTCTAAAACTGTTTGAATTATATCTGTGAGTAAAACAGAACTCATTTGGCAGCAAACTTCCAGACAGGAAGTGATAATTCTGAAAGTGGGGCTCTGTGTCAGGGCCTGCCTATTCAACTGGCTTATATGTATGGATCTGTATGCACTTCATACGCCTTCCACTAGATGTCAACAGGCAGTAGAAGGTTGAATGGGGTGTCTAGCTTGATGTGAGGCCGAATGAGAGCTTTTGGAGTGACAGGTCCGCTCTTTTGTCAGTTTTCAACTGCGCGCCGGGGAACCTCACATTGTCTTCTGAAAAGCGTTCGGTATACACGACGAATTGCTCCGGCTCTGATTTTATTGGATACATATGAGAAGAACATCATAAAGTAGGATTTTCAACCGAGTTTGACCAGTTTATTCAACGTTTTTTGGGAATTTTGGAATTTTTCGTTCCAGGCGCAACGATTTCTTGGACACGTGAGCTCCACATGGCTAGCCAAAGTTGCTAATTCGACAGAAGAAATGGACATTCTAAAACCAAACAACGATTTATTCTGGAACTAGGACTCCTTGCACAACATTCTGATGGAAGATCATCAAAAGTAAGAGAATATTTATGATGTTATTTTGTATTTTTGTGTAATATGTTGGCTCCAACAAGGCGGAGAATAGGTGAGCGCTGTCTCACAATATTGCATGCTGTATGTTGTAGTAAAGTTATTTTAAAAAATCTAACACAGCGGTTGCATTAAGAACCAGTGTATCTTTCATTTGCTGTACAACATGTATTTTTTAGTAAAGTTTATGATGAGTTCTTTGGTTAGATTAGGTGACTGTCCAAAATATCTCCGGACATTTTGGTGCATTGTGGCTACGTATTCACAATGTAAAACCACGATTTGCAGCTCTAAATAAGCACATTTTCGAACAAAACATAAATGTATTGTATAACATGATGTTATAAGACTGTCATCTGATGAAGTTGTTCAAGGTTAGTGATTAATTTTATATCTATTTGTGGGTTTTGTGAAAGCTATTTTGGCGGGGAGTAAATTGCGTTGTGTGTTTGGCTACTGTAGTGAGCTAATAGAAATATATATATTGTGTTTTCGCTGTAAAACACTTAAAAAATCGGAAATATTGGCTGGATTCACAAGATGTTTATCTTTCATTTGCTGTACACCATGTATTTTCATAAATGTTTTATGATGAGTATTTATGCATTTCACGTTGCTCTCTATAATTATTCTGGCTGTTTTGGTGCTATTTGTGATGGTGGCTGCAATGTAAAACTACGATTTATACCTCAAATATGCAGATTTTTGAACAAAACATAAATGTATTGTATAACATGATGTTATAAGACTGTCATCTGATGAAGTTGTTCAAGGTTAGTGATTAATTTTATCTCTATTTCTGGGTTTTGTGAAAGCTACCTATGCGGTGGAAACATGGTGAAAACATGGCGTTGTGTGTTTGGCTATTGTGGTGAGCTAATATAAATACATATTGTGTTTTCGCTGTAAAACATTTAAAAAATCGGAAATGATGGCTGGATTCACAAGATTCACAAGATCTTTCATTTGCTGTATTGGACTTGTGATTTCATGAAATTATATTATATGATATCCCTGTCGTGTTAGGCTAGGCTATGCTAGTCAGCTTTTTTGATGAGGATGCTCCCGGATCCGGGATGGGTAGTCCAGAAAGGTTAAAAACCAACAGGACCAGCAGCTCTTAAATACCAGCAGGGCCAGCGGCTCTTAAATACCATCAGGACCAGCAGCTCTTAAATACCAGCAGGACCAGCGGCTCTTAAATACCAGCAGGACCAGCAGCTCTTAAATACCAGCAGGACCAGCAGCTCTTAAATACCAGCAGGGCCAGCAGCTCTTAAATACCAGCAGGGCCAGCAGCTCTTAAATACCAGCAGGGCCAGCAGCTCTTAAATACCATCAGGGCCAGCAGCTCTTAAATACCAGCAGGACCAGCAGCACATTTGTAACACATACTGACTAACGAGGTGACTCCAATCAGAGCGCCCAACCTAGTCAACTCTAAATGGATAGAGAAACTGAAACTCGTAACAGAACCGAAACCCGTAACAGTCAGCATGGGATGTATAGGTCCAGTATCTTCCCTGATGATAAATATATGATGGTGAATTCCCCAGATCTCATCATGCAGTTTGGTGCTGAAATCATTAAACGTTGTTTATAATACAGTGTCTGAATTCAGGCTTTCTTCCATTTCTGTGAGTCATTATGTCAAGGAGTTGATCTGCCTCTGCTTGCTTTAACTTTATCAGTAGTACAGTGTTAAACACTATTTATTGTGGAGGGGATCTAGAATTACATTCTTTTCATTTATATTTATTTATCTTTGGTGTGGCGGCAACAATCTGTCTGCAGGACAACACCGTTACTAAATGAATATAGCAGAAACCCTTCATTTGTGTTACTTTACAAATCCTACTAAATGAATATAGCAGAAACCCTTCATTTGTGTAACTTTACAAATCCTACTAAATGAATATAGCAGAAACCCTTCATTTGTGTTACTTTACAAATCCTACTAAATGAATATAGCAGAAACCCTTCATTTGTGTTACTTTACAAATCCTACTAAATGAATATAGCAGAAACCCTTCATTTGTGTTACTTTACAAATCCTACTAAATGAATATAGCAGAAACCCTTCATTTGTGTTACTTTACAAATCCTACTAAATGAATATAGTGGAAACCCTTCATTTGTGTAACTTTACAAATCCAACTAAATGAATATAGCAGAAATCCTTCATTTGTGTTACTTTACAAATCCAACTAAATGAATATAGCAGAAACCCTTCATTTGTGTTACTTTACAAATCCTATTAAATGAATATAGCAGAAACCCTTCATTTGTGTTACTTTACAAATCCTACTAAATGAATATAGTGGAAACCCTTCATTTGTGTTACTTTACAAATCCTACTAAATGAATATAGCAGAAACCCTTCATTTGTGTTACTTTACAAATCCTACTAAATGAATATAGCAGAAACCCTTCATTTGTGTTACTTTACAAATCCTACTAAATGAATATAGCAGAAACCCTTCATTTGTGTTACTTTACAAATCCTACTAAATGAATATAGCAGAAACCCTTCATTTGTGTTACTTTACAAATCCTACTAAATGAATATAGCAGACACCCTTCATCTGTGTTACTTTACAAATCCAACTTCTGTTGTGTGACGTCTGTTTTTAACTTATTTCTTCCCAGATCTAAAGGAATTGCAAGCTGGCCTTTAGTACTTTGTCTACTGTTCTACTTTTCTTCCTGCAGTATATTTCTGTAGTTAAACTGTAGCACTGATAATAATGTATTTTCCCTTAGTACTTCCTGCTCCAGACCAGCTGACTGTTGACTCAGTGGACACCACATCAGCTGCTGTGAGCTGGAACCAGCCACCAGGATTGGACCAAACTCAACATCATTACCAGATCTCCTACCGCTGTCCAGGGACAAAACCACACATCACTACCACGTCTTCACACAGCATCAGTCTCTCTGACCTGCAATGTGGTACTCAGTACTCTGTCACTGTCTGCACTGTGCTGGAAAATGGAAAGAAAAGTCAACTGGTGTCGACAACCCTCACCACAAGTAAGGAATTCCCCTACTAAAGTATTCTGTTTGGTGTTAAAGTTTATTAAATGTTAACTAGTTATCAAAATGACTGAAGTAATCATAATGGATGTGTCAGCATGGGATGTAAAGGTACGTTATCTTTGACTACTATTCTACTTTTCCTCCTGTTAAAGAGGATAGAAATCCTCGTAATTTCATGATTTAATTATTTCTATATAGTCTAAACTTTCTCACTCTGAACTTCTAACGCCAGTGGGATGGGTGTGACTTCTTGACAATGATCACAATGTCTCCAATGTACAGCACCCCTGGAGGAATTAGGATGAAGTGCCTTGTTCAAGGGCACAACCTATTTTTCACCTTGTCTGCTCCGGTATTCAAACCTGCAACCTTTCGGTTTCTGGCCCAACACTGTAACCTCGAGCCTGCCTATCTCTACCTTACCCCTACCTACAGTGTCCTCTGTTAATATTGAGGCTACCTGCCTCTACCTTACCCCTACCTACAGTACCCTCTGTTAATATTGAGGCTACCTGCCTCTACCTTACCCCTACCTACAGTACCCTCTGTTAATATTGAGACTACCTGCCTCTACCTTACCCCTACCTACAGTACCCTCTGTTAATATTGAGACTACCTGCCTCTACCTTACCTCTACCTACAGTAGCTTCTATCTCAAGGCCATCAGACTGTTAAACAGCCACCACTAACATTTAGCGGCCGCTGCCAACATACTGACTCAACTCCAGCCACTTTAATAATGGGAATTGATGGAAATGTATGTAAAAATGTATCACTAGCCACTTTAAACAATGCCACTTAATATAATGTTTACATACCCTACATTAATCATCTCATATGTATATGTATATACTGTACTCTATATCTACTGCATCTTGCCATCTTTATGTAATACATGTATCACTAGCCACTTTAAACTATGCCACTTTATGTTTATATACCCTACATTACTCATCTCATATGTATATACTTTACTCTATACCATCTACTGCATCTTGCCTATGCTGTTCTGTACCATCACTCATTCATATATCTTTATGTACATATTCTTTATCCCTTTACACTTGTGTGTATAAGGTAGTAGTTGTGGAATTGTTAGGTTAGATTACTTGTTGGTTATTACTGCATTGTCGGAACTAGAAGCACAAGCATTTCGCTACCCTCGCATTAACATCTGCTAACCATGTGTATGTGACAAATAACATTTGATTTGATTACAGTACCCTCTGTTAATAGTGAGGCTACCTGCCTCTACCTTACCTCTACCTACAGTGTCCTCTGTTAATATTGAGACTACCTGCCTCTACCTTACCCCTACCTACAGTACCCTCTGTTAATATTGAGACTACCTGCCTCTACCTTACCCCTACCTACAGTACCCTCTGTTAATATTGAGGCTACCTGCCTCTACCTTACCCCTACCTACAGTGTCCTCTGTTAAAATTGAGGCTACCTGCCTCTACCTTACCCCTACCTACAGTACCCTCTGTTAATATTGGGACTACCTGCCTCTACCTTACCCCTAACTACAGTGCCCTCTGTTAATATTGAGGCTACCTGCCTCTACCTTACCTCTACCTACACTACCCTCTGCTAATATTGAGGAAACTAAAATTAACTTTGAGCGCTTTAATTTGAGTTTTCACATTGCAAACATTAACAATTATTTTTCATGCCAAGAAAGGTAGCGGATCCAGACAAATAGGTTCTGGAATCCATCAGTCCAAAACTGAGATGTGCCGGATCCTGTTCCCGCAGAATCCAGCTCATGATGATACAGTAAAACACATTAACACATTACCAAAGATCTGACTTTAATAACTTGTGATTCAGTACATTTTCAGTGGTGGAAGAGACCCTCCAGAGTTGCTGCAGTGTGTGTTCTACTGGCTTTGATCATAGACCTGTTGAATTTCTGTAAGTGAAAAAATTAATTAAAATAATTGTAGTCAATGTTTTGACTGTTACACATTTTGATAGATTTTTCCCCTTTTACAGATGCAGAGAGAAACCAGCTACAGAATAGTCTAAATACCAGGACTACAGAGAGAGACCAGTTACAGAAGGAGATAGAAAGACTGAACTGGGCGAACAAAGGTAAGGACAGCCCCCCCACAGTTTTGGTAGTTGACCTGTTATCTCACACATAAACATATTCAAGAAGTATTATCAGTGCTGGCCGTGGCCATTAGGACCAGAAACAAATGACAGGAACTGTGTTTTGCCGTAGCTCTCAACACATGACACAGGAGATCAGAGGTCATCAGAACTACCTACCTACAACTCCCTCAGATTTTGTTTCGTCAGTCAAGGAAGTTTGATATATAATGTAGTTCGACATCTTTTATCATTAACTGTGGCGTCTTTTAGAATTCACCAGTGGCCTTGTGGTTAGTGTCCACCCTGAGATTGGAAGTTTGAGAGTTTGATCCCCCACAGAGTCATATGAAAGGCTGTACAATGTTACCTGATGAGTGTCTGCTTGGTACTCAGCATTAAGGATATAAAGTGGAGGTAAGGTCCTACGATAAACTAGTGTCCAGCTGGTGTACTTACATTTTAATTTTATTTAAACAGGATCAACTAGGACCAAGGTCTCATTTGCAGTAGAGCCCTGTTTTCAATACAAAGAAATAAACATATACAGTGGCAAGGAAAAGTGTGAACCCTTTGAAATTACCTGGATTTCTGCATAAATTGGTCATCAAATTTGACCTGATCTTCATCTAGGTCACAACAATAGACAAACACAGTCTGCTTAAAACTTTTAACACACTGTATTAACAACTACACAGACACAATACATATCCGCCTTAAGAAAACAATTACAGTTAACATTTAAAAGATCAGAAATACATTTTTTGAAAAGCACAAGAGGCACCAGAACATATATATTCTAATACTTTTTTGTAAATTGTTCCACATGTAAAGGTGCATCATAACTGAAGGGGCATGTTCTGATCTGTGTAGAAACTGTGGGGATCTGAAGTGTAATGTAATACATTGACCCAGTTTTATAATTAGTAATTCTAGAAGAGACTAGAGATGTCAGATACATTGGAAGTTGTTACTTGTACATCAAGCTGCCTCTACAGAAACAGGATCCTATGAGCTGTTCTGGCCTCTCATAAGACAAGGCTCGTGCAAAGCTACTTACTTATTCAGTGTGGGAATAAATAATAGTTGCAAAAATATAAACGCAACATGTAAAGTGTTGGTCCCATGTTTCATGAGCTGAAATAAAATATCCCAGAAATGTCACATATGCAAACAGCTCAAATGTTGGGCACACATCTGTTTACGTCTGTTAGTGATTTATGATGTTAGAAATGTGTTTACGTCTCTGTTAGTGAGCTTATCTCTTTTGCCAAGATAATCCATCCACCTGACAGGTGTGGCATATCAAGAAGCTGATTAAACAGCATGACCTTGTGCTGGGGAAAATAAGAGGCCACTCTAAAATGTGCAGTTTTGTCCACAACACAATGCCACAGATGTCTCAAGTTTTGAAGAAGCATGCAATTTGCATGGTGACTCCAAGAATGTCGACCCGAGCTGCTGCCAGAGATGTTTATCTTAATTTCTCTACATTAAGCCACCTCCAACGTTATTTTAGAGAATTTGGCAGTACGTCCGACTGGCCTCACAACTGCAGACCACGTGTAACCACGCCAGATCAGGACCTCCACATCTGACTCCTTCACCTGCCACTCAGACAACTGATGAAACTGTGGGTTTGCACAACCAATGAATTTCTGCACAAACTGTCAGACATCATCTCAGGGAAGCTCATCTGCATGTAGCAAGGATCTGTACACATTTCCTGGAAGATGAAAATGTCCCAGTTCTTCCATGTCCTGAATGTCTGGGATGCTCTGGATCAACACGTACAACAGTGTGAACAAGTTCCCGCCAATATCCAGCAACTTTGCACAGCCATTGAAGTGGAGTGGGACAGCATTCCACAGGCCACAGTCAACAGCCTGATCAACTCTATGTGAAGGAGATGTGTCATGCTGTATGAGACAAATGGTGGCATTCTGATCCACACCCCTACCTTTTATTGATTTCAATGGACTGATTTCCTTATATGAACTGTAACTAAGTAAATACTTTGAAATGCATTCATGTTGCGTTTATAATTTTGTTCAGTGTAAAAGCTGTAGACAAACAGGCAATTGACACAAACGATTGCTGTGACAAATCACCAGACCATTAGAATTATTTCTTAAAGCTGCAAGGTGAAATCCTAATCAGCTCATTGGAAGGGTTCACGAGAGGGTTTATCTGTCATGTTCTTTTCATTTGTCATACATAATTTTTCATAACAGTTGTGTCAAATATGGTAAATGTCAAACTTCTAGGGTCCTGTCCTGAAGGATGGAGAAGGTTTGGCTGCAGCTGCTACTATCTCTCTACTGAGAGGAAAGCCTGGAATGAGAGCAGACAGGACTGTCTGGAGAGAGGAGCAGACCTGGTGATCATTAACAGTGAAGAGGAACAGGTGAGAGACAGACAGAGAGAGCTACTTTATTTATTTGTCCGTCATATATTATTAACAATGCTTTTCCTGTGTCACAACAGACATTCATCAATGGGTTTGAATCATTCAGTTTGGCCTGGATTGGTCTGACTGACTCTGTTACTAAGGGGACCTGGAAATGGGTGGACGGCACCCCACTGACCACCCCATGGTAAGAGACTACTGCTCTATAATAACACTGACCACCCCAAGGTAAGAGACTACTGCTCTATAATAACACTGACCACCCCAAGGTAAGAGACTACTGCTCTATAATAACACTGACCACCCCAAGGTAAGAGAATACTGCTCTATAATAACACTGACCACCCCAAGGTAAGATACTACTGCTCTAAAAACACTTACCACCCCAAGGTAAGAGAATACTGCTCTATAATAACACTGACCACCCCAAGGTAAGAGACTACTGCTCTATAATAACACTGACCACCCCAAGGTAAGAGAATACTGCTCTAATAACACTGACCACCCCAAGGTAAGAGACTACTGCTCTATAATAACACTGACCACCCCAAGGTAAGAGACTACTGCTCTAATAACACTGACCACCCCAAGGTAAGAGACTACTGATCTATAATAACACTGACCACCCCAAGGTAAGAGACTACTGCTCTATAATAACACTGACCACCCCAAGGTAAGAGACTACTGCTCTATAATAACACTGACCACCCCAAGGTAAGAGACTACTGCTCTATAATAACACTGACCACCCCCAAGGTAAGAGACTACTGATCTAATAACACTGAACACCCCAAGGTAAGAGACTACTGCACTATAATAACACTGACCACCCCAAGGTAAGAAACTACTGATCTAATAACACTGAACACCCCAAGGTAAGAGACTACTGATCTAATAACACTGACCACAGCGTAAGGAGTAGGACTGATTCTCTGTGTTCATCCTCTAGGTTCTGAGAGAGTGGTCAGTCTAACTGTTTTGTTTTTTCTGCAGGTATTTGTCGGGTGGATGGCTTGGTGATCATACAGACTGGAACTGTGGGTTTAACTATTACCGGTCATCAGAACAAAGAGGATGGATGGGCTATGATTGTTCCGCTTCACTACAGTGGATCTGTGAGAAAGCTTCTCATAAGTTCTTTCTCTGCACTGCTGAATAATGAACTCTACTGTATGTTAATGATGGTCTGAAGACTGGTGTGATTTGATAGAATGGTACTCTGAAATACACGTTGGTGAGAAACACACACAAACGCATCCACACATTCAGACACACACACACACACACGAAGACACTGATCTGAACCTGAGTCTCCCCAGGAGAAACCAACGTCTTAATTAAAGAGGTAATTCCCTCTTGGGCCGAGAGCTGACACACAATTTATTCATATGTCAAACATTGAGGTGTAGAATAGGGGTATAATATCATTCAATAGCTGCTGTCAATCAATCACTGTTAAGTTTTACACTTCTAAATACATTTAAAATGACTGTTTGATTATTGTGCTTTGTATTATTCTGAACGTAAACATTGTACTTCCTGCTAATTCAATAAATCATTCAACTCATTCAACTGAGATTAAAAACATTTCCTGTCTAGTACATAAATAAATAATGTAATCTTGATTAAAGACATGTCTTGTCTAGTACATTTTTGTTCTCTCTAATCTGTTTTATACTTTATCTAATATTAACATGGAATCTAGAAGGACAAGACACCTCTCTGTTTTATACTTTATCTAATATTAACATGGAATCTAGAAGGACAAGACACCTCTCTGTTTTATACTTTATCTAATATTAACATGGAATCTAGAAGGACAAGACACCTCTCTGTTTTATACTTACCTTTTTTTCAAACTGCTTTGTCAACGTATAACTGACACCATTTAGAAGTGAAACATTGGTGTTACTATAGTATTAGTACATTACAACACTTAGTAGTACAGCATACATACATCTTTAATCACATCACATATATCTTAGTACTACAGTATACATATTTAATCACATTATATAGATTTTCTGGTATTTGTCTACAAGGTGGAATAACAAGTTAATCACATATAAAATAAGCATAACTTCCTCATGGGTCCCCAAACTGCAGTGTATGACATACATTTTGAAGCTTTGAGTCCGTACGTTTATAAAATGTACAAAACGGCAATCTAGGAAATGGTACTTAAGAGCCAAATGGGAAATGTAATAAGCAGAAAGGTACGATTGGTACATACAATAGAATGGAAGTAAAACAAATGACAACTTTTTAAATTAATTAATAACTGTAAAAGCTTAAATGAAAATGGTATGTTGTTAAATTGTGAAATGCACACCATAATGGGAATTGGCCTGTATGGATAGAGCTAAATTAAATATTTATTGACACTGTTTATTACATGAGTTTTATGATCAGGAAATGTAAAGTACAGATTTGGGCTCTTGTATGACATCAACGTGGTATTTATTATAATCCTCAACATCTCATCTTTTAAAATACATTGAGTCCTGTTAATTTACAGCCTTTCCCTCAGTCAGACAACAAAACATTTTCAAAGTTTCCCAATTAGTGAAAGGGATGGGGTCAACTTCTTGTGGCTTGCAATGGTCAATTTCAGAACAGCTGTCTGTCAAAACCCACACAGAACTGTGAAGCGGAGACCCTGATCTATGACGTCATGTATAGCATGTTACTGTACAGCCACAGCATTCCAATTTAGGCATTTATCAGTGTCCAAATCTGCCATATTCAACCCCTATATGGATATGAATGTAAAGGTCTACAGACTGGGATTCAATGCAAAGCGTGTTATAGTGTGGCACTATACAGCCGACAATGCGTCTTTTAAAGGCATTTCCCCCGGTTAGCAGAAACTGCATTAATGGTAAACGCTGTGCATCTCCTTCAAACGTAAATGACCGATAGTGTGTCGTGCTGTAGCCCATGTCTAATGGAGATGTATTGGTTATCCAATTAAGAGTTGAGCTGTTGTTTCTATTTGTAACTATATTGAAATATGTATTTGATGTCTTTAAAGAGACCAGAGCTATGTAGAGTTTATCCACCGTTCATCAGGCCCAGGGAGTGGAACTGTTGTCTAATAGTGTGTAATGAATATGATGGGAGACAGAGTGCTGGTTTCAAGCGCAGGGTGCAGCAGGTGTTTATTAGCAAAGGACCACAGGAAGAGGCAGGTAGCTGGTTCCAGGGACAGGCAGAAGGACATAAACAGGGACTCCACAAAGGTAACAGTACAGGCAGGGAATAGGCAAAAAGGCATCGTTAGTGAGGATGGCCAAAACTACGATACACGGGAGGACTAATACAGAAATAAACAGAGTTTCGAATAGACTGTGTATCAAAACAAACAATACCTCACAATGACGGGGTGCGGGGAACTGAACTAATTAGTGTGTGTAAATGACATACAGGTGTGTGAACAGGTGATCAGAATTCAGGTGATGGGGATCTGGAGAGTGAGCTGCGTTCAGGGGATCTTCGTGTTTGAGAGTTACATAATGTTACAGTCGTTACAGAATGAAATATCAATATTTACCATTATGGTGTGCATATGACTATTTAACCACATAGTATTTTCATTTGTACATTTTGGACCATGTGTTCAGTCTACTTATGAAATGAGAAAGTGTGATTGTGTGTGTGTTTCTGTCTATACATCTGTCTTTACGTCTGTCTGTACTTGCATTGAACCCAGAAAATGTAACACCAACACCATCCATTTGTCTGGGCTTGTCAGCATACGTGTCATCATCAATATCCATGGTCTTCATTGCTCTAGTTGGATTTCAACTCCACAGGCATTTTATTTTATCTCCCCTGCTCAGTCCCCCAGAACCACTAACACATTACATAACAATCAGACAATCCATTAAATGATCATATCATGTGAAATGAAGGGGGAAAAAAGAGTTGACAATGGATTCAACCAGAAATGTTACAGTTTACTGGTTTGTTGTTGATGAGACAAACATTACACAATAGTAGTGATCTAGCATTATTTAGAAACCACTGTCTGGTAGGTTCAGAAACACCATGTGACATCAACAGAATGTGTGGTTGGTTGGAAACAGGAAGGAAATGTAACTAAAGTTCAGTCAAGCGCAAGTCCAACTGAAAGTTACATTTGCAGGCTGCTGCACAGAAGTGTATAACGACCCTCTCTCTCAAGCACAAATCCTGGGGTTGTAAATGGTCGAATATTCTGCTCCTCCAAAATACCCTAAAAAGTTAGAAAACTTGAAAGGCTCAATGCCAAAATGGGTCTATACCGTAGTTTCAAAGAGATGTTTTGTGAAATAATGTGTTCTGTGTGAATGACAGTGCAGGCAATCTTCTTCAGTGAAATAAACCCAAACCTGGACTCAATGTAAGAGCAAATGCAGATCTAGAGATGAACCATCTCAGGAATACTGACCTGGGATCAAGTCATCATTCTGCTCTCGTAAAAGCCTGGGTTTTCTGCACGTTAACACTGGAAGCTTATTACCTTAAATGGATCAATTGAAAGTGTGGGTCAACAGCTCCAATCCAGATGTGTTGGTCATTACTGAGACGTGGTTAAGGAAGAGTGTTTTGAATACTGATGTTAACCTTTCTGGTTATAACCTTTTTCGGAAAGACAGATCTTCCAAAGGTGGTGGAGTGGCAATCTTTACCAAGGATCACCTTCAGTGCTCGGTTGTCTCCACCAAGTCTGTCCCCAAACAATTTGATTTGCTGGTTTTAAGCATTAAACTATCAAATAGCTCTTTGTTGACTGTTGCTGGGTGCTATCGTCCTCCATCAGCACCGGCCTGTACACTACCTGCCCTAAGCTCTCCCCTGGCACCTTACACTAAGTCTGAATTTGTCCTGCAGTATTTCCACCAGTATTTCTACTTGCACATTCTCATCTGCACATCTATATCTCCAGTGTTAATTTGCTAAATTGTAATTACTTCACTACTATGGCCTATTTATTGCCTTACCTCCTTACTCCATTTGCACACACTGCATATAGATTTTTCTATTGTTATTGACTGTACTTTTGTTTATCCCATGTGTAACTCTGTGTTGTTTTTGTCGCACTGCTTTGCTTTATCTTGGCCAGGTCGCAGTGCTTTGCTTTATCTTGGCCAGGTCGCAGTTGTAAATGAGAACTTGTTCTCAACAGGCCTACCTGGTTAAATAAAGGTGAAATAAAAAATGTAAAAAAATAAAAAAAATCCAAGAAGTTCGGTTTAACGGTTAACTTCATATTGCTGCAATCCCGCTACCGGGATCGATATGACGACAGCCAGTGAAAGTGCAGGGCGCCAAATTTAAAAAAGCAGAAATCTCATAATTAAAATTCCTCAAACATACATGTGTCTTATATCATTATAAAGGTAATCTTGTTGTTAATCCCACCAAAGTGTCCGATTTCAAATATGCTTTTCAGCGAAAGCACTACAAACGATTATGTTAGGTCACCACCAAACCACAATAAGCACAGCCATTTTTCCAGCGAAAGATAGCTTTCACAAAAAGCAGAAATAGAGATAAAATGAATCACTAACCTTTGATGATCTTCATCAGATGACACTCATAGGACTTCATGTAACACAATACATGCATGTTTTGTTTGATAAAGTTCATATTTATATAAAAAAATCTGAGTTTACATTGGCGCGTTACATTCACTAGTTCCAAAAACATCAAGTGATTTTGCATAGCCACATCGTTTCAACAGAAATACTCATCATAAATGTAGATGATAATACAAGTTATACACATGGAATTATAGATATACCTCTCCCTAATGCAACCGCTGTGTCAGATTTCAAAAAAACTTTACGGAAAAAACACACCATGCAATAATCTGAGACGGCGCTCAGAACAATAGCCAAATTAGCCGCGATGTTGGAGTCAACAGAAACCAGAAAATACATGATAAATGTTTCCTTACCTTTGATGAACTTCATCAGAATGCATTCCCAGGGATCCCAGGTCCACAATAAATGCTTGATTTGTTCGATAATGTCCGTTATTTATGTCCAATTAGCTACTTTGGTTAGCGCGTTTGGTAAACAATTCCAAAGTCACAAAGCGCGTCCACTATAATGTGACGAAATGTCCAAAAGTTCCATAACAGTCAGTAGAAACATGTCAAACGATGTACTGAATCAATCTTTAGAATGTTGTTAACATACATCTTGAATAACGTTCCAACCGGAGAATTACATCGACTTCAGTTGAGCATGGAGTAGAGCTGCCTATCACGTGAACGCGCGTGGTCAAAGCATGGTCAGCTCGTGGCAGTGGTTATATGAAAGTAGACTCCCAACCCTGTTGCTCTCAGGTGTGGATGATTGACAGGTGATTACTGATCAGAGAAGCTATATGAAAGTAGACTCCCAACCCTGTTGCTCTCAGGTGTGGATGATTGACAGGTGATTACTGATCAGAGAAGCTATATGAAAGTAGCCTCCCAACCAGGTTGTTTTCCTGCAGTTGGTTTGGATAGTCTTTTTGTTTTCCTTGTTGTGATTTTGTCACCCAGCTCTTGGGATGGCCAACTGAAGAGTCTCAACGGGCCTCCATTGGGCCACGGTGAGTTGTGAGTAAGCTGTATTCTGCCTAACTCTCTGGCTGTGAGAGAATCCCAAGTGACACCCCATTCCCTTTATAGTGCACTACTCACCAAAAGGAATGCATTACAAAGGGATAGGGTATAATTTGGGATTCTCTCTCTCCCTCTCTGAAATATAATACAACCATTAAACAACTAGATTCACTTGCTAAATAATATCTACTTTTCAAAACAGTTGAATCTAATCACTACCTGTATTAAAGGTCACCAGGGGTCGTGACTTGTTTGTTGCACTGGCGGCCATTGCAACCTGTCCTACTGTAGTCAATGATTAGTCCCAGTTAGTTTAGTAACAAAACCTTAGACACTGTTTTGATAACTGATGATTATTTATGATCCAACCCTTCATTCTGGTGCTGCCTCCACAGAGAGGAAGTTAACAAAATATGAGTTCAAATGTAAACAGTAACATTCACTCTGTCTTAAAAGGCACAACGTCATATTTACACCAGTTTTTCTTTCTTCAAGTTTAGGAGTAGATCTTTAAAATGTAGAGGTGTGAGAGAGGTGTCTTGTCCTTGTAGATTCCAGATGTTATACCCCTATTTATACACATTGTTTGACACACAGTATGAATACATGATTGCGTGTCAGCTTGTGCAGCAGACATTAGTCAGTCATGTTGCTCCTGGTCACGTGACGCGGTAGCCAAACCTGCGACTTCAAAAATCAGTGTCAGCTCTTGGCCCAAGAGGGATCAGTGTTTTCGTGTGTGTGTGTCTGAATGTGTGCATGTGTTCGTTTCTCTCCTACCTGTAGTTCAGAGTACCATTCTATCAAATCCCACCAGTCTTCAGACCATCATTAACATACAGTAGAGAGTTCATTCATCAGCAGTGCAGAGAAAGTAACTATGAGAAGACTATTTCTCACAGATCCATTCTTGTGAAAAGGAACATCCCAAATCCCTCCATACTCCTTGGCCTGATGATATGTAATAGATTTCCCCACAGTTCTGGTACGTACCACCACCAGGCTCTCCACTCCACCAATACCTGGTCCCGTGTGGCTCAGTTGGTAGAGCATGGCGCTTGCAACGCCAGGGTTGTGGGTTCATTCCCCACGGGGGGACCAGGATGAATATGTATGAACTTTCCAATTTGTAAGTCGCTCTGGATAAGAGCGTCTGCTAAAAGACTTAAATGTAAAATGTAAATGTAAAAACAACACATAGTTAGACTGATCACTCTCTCAGAACCTAGAGTATGAACAACACAGAGTTAGACTGACCACTCTCTCAGAACCTAGAGTATGAACAACACAGATAATCAGTCCTACACCTTCCACTGTGGTCAGTGTTATTAGAGCAGTAGTCTCTTACCTTGGGGTGGTCAGTGGGTTGCCGTCAACCCATTTCCAGGTCCCCTCAGTAACAGAATCAGTCAAACCAATCCAGACATAACTGACTGATTTAAACCCATTGATGAATGTCTGTTGTGGCACAGGAAAAGCATTGTTAATAATACATGATGGACTAATAAATAAAGTAGCTCTCTCTGTCTGTCTCTCACCTGTTCCTCTTCACTGTTAATGATCACCAGATCTGCTCCTCTCTCCAGACAGTCCTGTCTGCTCTCATTCCAGGTTTTCTTCTCAGTAGAGAGGTAGTAACATCTGCAGCCAAACCTTCTCCATCCTTCAGGACAGGACCCTAGAAGTTTGACATTTACTATCTTTGACAGGGGCCTATTTATATAATTAATATGAATTTGGGAAACAGAAATTATTAAATATGAAAAACATTAAACCTCTCACTAAAGGCTTCAGCCATACTAAAGTTATACTTAAATCTGAACTGGTTCTCCAGCAAATTAGTAAAAATGTCACACCTCATGTTCAACAATGGCATTTTTCCCTTTATTCAAATTACAACCTGTCACTTTGGTTATTTTTAAATGAAATGATCCCCAAAATATCGCTATTTTTTAAACAAGCCATAGAAAGTTGGTTGCAATTTCAGTTTAATCCAAATATTATGGTTAAACTCCAATATACTAATTGATTAAAAACACTATATTTTTGTAAAAAAAATGTAAAGCGGTATAATCTTTATACATTATAGAAATAGGACTGGTAGACGTGTTACACATGCAGCTAACAGAAATATATTGAAATGTCTGTTCTACTCAAAATTAAAACCAACGTTGGGAAGAGATTTTTGATGTACTGATTCCATGGTACATGGTTTATGAACTGATACACAAAACGACCCTGGATTTAAAAAAAAAACGTTTTAAAGTTTTAATTATTACACAACATTCGTGCAACCAATAGAATGTTATATACAGTGCATTCGGAAAGTGTTTAATGTTAAAAGAAATGTTCCCCCCGTCATCAATCCACACACAATACCCCATAATGACAAAGCAAACATTTTTTATTTTTTTTGCAAGTGTATTAAAAATAAAAAACTGAAATATTACATTTACATAAGTATTCAGACACTTTACTCAGTACTTTGTTGAAGCACATTTGGCAGTGATTACAGCCTTGAGTCTTCTTGGGTATGACGCTACAAGCTTGGCACACCTGTATTTGGAGAGTTTCTTCCATTCTTCTCTGCAGATCCTCTCAAGCTCTGTTAGTTTGGATGGGGAGCATCGCCGCAAAGCTATTTTAAGGTCTCTCCAGAGATGTTCGATCGGGTTTAAGTCCGGGCACTGGCTGGGCCACTCAAGGACATTCAGAGACTTGTCCCGAAGCCACTCCTGCGTTTTCTTGGCTGTGTGCTTAGGGTCGTTGTCCTGTTGGAAGGTGAACCTTCGCCCCCAGTCTGAGGTCCTGAGCACTCTGGAACATGTTTGCATCAAGGATCCCTCTGTACTTTGCTCTGTTCATCTTTGCCTCGATCCTGACTAGTCTCCCAGTCCCTGCCGCTGAAAAACATCCCCACAGCATGATGCTGCCTCCACCATCCTTCACCGTAGGGATGGTGCCTGGTTTCCTCCAGACATGACATGACGCTTGGCATTCAGGCTAAAGAGTTCAATCTAGGTTTCATGGTCAGAGTCCTTTAGGAGCCTTTTGACAAAATCCAAGCAGGCTGTCATGTGCCTTTTACTGAGGAGTGTCTTCTGTCTGGCCACTCTACCATAAAGGCCTAATTGGTGGACAACTGCAGAGATAGTTGTCCTTCTGGAAGGTTCTCCCATCTCCACAGAGGAACTCTGGAGCTCTGTCAGAGTGACCATCGGGTTCTTGTTCACCTCCCTGACCAAGGCCATTCTCCCCTGATTGCTCAGTTTGGCTGGGCGACCAGCTCTAGGAAGAGTCTTGGTTTATCCAAACTTCTTCCATTTAAGAATGATGGAGGCGACTGTGTACTTGGGGACCTTCAAATGCTCCTGAAACTTGTTGGTACGCTTCAATCAATGGAATTTACCACAGGTGGACTCCAATCAAGTTGTTGAAACATCTCAAGGATGATCAATGGAAGCAGGATGCACTGAGCTCAATTTCATTTCCCATTGCAAAGGGTCTGAATAGTTATCCTCTACAGGATCGGTGTCGCCCCCCCCCCCCCCCGGCGGGACAGTTGAGCTAACGTAGGCTAATGTGATTAGCATGATATTGTAAGTAACAAGAACATTTTCCAGGACAAAGACATATCAGATATTGGCAGAAAGCTTAAATTATTGTTGATCTAACTTCACTGTCCAATTTACAGTAGCTATTACAGTGAAAAAATACCATGCTATTGTTTGAGGAGAGTGCACAGTTATTAACTTAAATGTATTCATAAACCAATTAAGCACATTTGGGCAGTCTTGATACAACATTTTGAACAGAAATGCAATGGATCATTGGATCAGTCTAATTCTTTGCACATACACTGCTGCCATCTAGTGGCCAAAATCTAAACTGCGCCTATATTCCTTAGTCATATATTTGCATTTCATTGCATTATAAAGATGGAAAAAACTAACGTTTTTTTCTTTGTATTATCTTTTACCAGATCTATTGTGTTATATTCTCCTACATTCCTTTCACATTTCCACAAACTTCAAAGTGTTTCCGTTTAAATGGTATCAAGAATATGCATATCCTTGCTTCAGGTCCTGAGCTGCAGGCAGTTAGATTTGGGTATGTCATTCTAGGCGCAAATTGAAAAAAAGGTTCCGATCCTTCAGAGGTTAAGTCAACAAGGTATCTGTTTTTTATGACATTTGCAAACCCCCCAAAAAAATTTTTGTTTTGTTATTACGGGGTATTGTGTGTAGATTGATGAGGATATAATCCATTTTAGAATAAGGCTGTAACTTAATAAAATGTGAAAAAGTGAAGGGGTATGAATACTTTCTGAATGCATTGTATATGGGGGCGATACAACCATCCCAGCTCCAGATTTTGCTGCTTAGAGAAAGACTCATTAGATCAATTGTTTTGGTACTGTCCATATGTAGCTTGTTTTTGGTCGCAGGTTCAGGAATGACTGAAGAATTGCAACATTTACCTGGAGCTAACTCTGCAAATAGCACTGTTGGGTGATTTAAAAAGTCATAGTCAATCGATCAATAATATAATAATACTCCTAGCAAAAAATGTTTACTTTAATGTTACAATATGTGGACTCTATGAGACTAGAAAGGATCCAGATGTTTGTGAAACATCACAGCACAGTTGAAAAATATATGGCAAATATAAATCAAAACTGGATGGTGTTCAGATATAGATGGGAGGTGTTGAGTGGAGCTGAAGGATGGGACTAAAAACAAGCTAATTATTGTAAAATATACTCTGTCCATAAAATGTATATAGTATGTACAAGCTGGAAGTAGAAGCCTAAGTGTTGTTGTCCATTCGTTTACAACAATTAGGGGATGGGCGGTTGGGATAGGGGAATTAATAAGGAAAACATATATTTTTTAAATATATATACTACTGGTCAAAGGTTTGGACACACCTACTCATTCAAGGGTTTTTCTTTATTTTTACTATTTTCTACATTGTAGAATAATAGTGAAGACATCAAAACTATGAAATAACACATGGTTTCATGTAGTAACCGAAAACGTATTAAACAAATCAAAATATATTTTATATTTGAGATTCTTTAAAGTAATGATGGACTGTGGTTTCTCTTTGCTTATTTGAGCTGTTCTTGCCATAATATAGACTTGGTCTTGGTCTTGGTCTGTATACCTCCCTACCTTGTCACAACACAACTGATTGGCTCAAATGCATTAAGAAGGAAAGAAATTCCACAAATTAACTTTTAAGAAGGCACACCTGTTAATTTAAATGCATTCCAGGTAACTAGCTCATGAAGCTGGTTGAGAGAATGCCACGAGTGTGCAAAGCTGTCCTCAAGGCAAAGGGTTGCTATTTGAAGAATCTCAAATAGAAAATATATTTTGATTTGTTTAACACTTTTTTGGTTACTATATTATTCCATGTGTTATTTCATAGTGTTGATGTCTTCACTATTATTCTACAATGTAGAAAATAGTAAAAATAAAGAAAAACCCTTGAATGAGTAGGTGTTCGAAAACCTTTGACCGATAGAGTATGTATGCATGTATATATTTTACATACTGTATATACAGTATTTACAAAAAATATAAATGAGGGATTGTATATGGTGCAGACAATTACATTAATGGAAGCCACAATCTATCTGCAACATTAAAGCTGATCTACCCCCTAAAAAATAAAAGTATCTGAGTTCTAGGTAGTTCTGATGACCTCTGATCTCCTGTGATGTGTGTTGAGCGCAAAGGCAAAACACAGCTCCCGTCAATTTAATTTGTTTCTGCTCCTAATGGCCATGGCAAATACTACTTATTGAATATGATTGTGTGTGAGATAACAGGACAACTACAGAAAATGTGGATCAGCAAGCAAATAAAAAGGGGGCCCTTTGCACACATTTACCTTTGTTCTCCCAGTTCAGTCTTTCTATCTCCTCCTGTAGCTGGTCATGCTCCATAGTTGTAGTGTTTAGACTCTTCATCAACGTGTCTATTTCAGTGGTCCTGTTATTTAGACTATTCTGTAGCTGGTCTCTCTCTGTAGTCCTGGTATTTAGACTATTCTGTAGCTGGTCTCTCTCTGTGGTCCTGGTATTTAGACTATTCTGTAGCTGGTCTCTCTCAGTGGTCCTGGTATTTAGACTATTCTGTAGCTGGTCTCTCTCTGTGGTCCTGGTATTTAGACTATTCTGTAGCTGGTCTCTCTCTGTAGTCCTGGTATTTAGACTATTCTGTAGCTGGTCTCTCTCTGTGGTCCTGGTATTTAGACTATTCTGTAGCTGGTCTCTCGCTGTAGTCCTGGTATTTAGACTATTCTGTAGCTGGTCTCTCGCTGTAGTCCTGGTATTTAGACTATTCTGTAGATGGTCTCGCTCTGCAGTTGCATCTGTAAAAGGGAAAAGTAAATCAAAATGTGTAACTATCACAACATTGACTACAAATGTTTAATAAAAAACCATTAACTTACAGGAATCCCACAGGCCTATGATGACAGCCAGTAGAACACACACTGCAGCAACTCTGGAGGGTCTCTTCCACCACTGAAAATGTACTGAATCACAAGTTATTAAAGTCAGATCTTTGGTAATGTGTTTTACTGTATCATCAGTGTTTAATTTGAGCTGGATCCTGCGGGAACAGGATCCGGCACCTCTCAGTTTTGGACTGATGTGTTCCAGAACCTATTTGGTCAGATCCGCTACTTTTCATGGCATGAAAAATAATTGTTACTGTTTGCAATGTAAAAATTCGA
The DNA here is from genome assembly GCF_016432855.1 of Salvelinus namaycush. Classification (NCBI taxonomy): domain Eukaryota; kingdom Metazoa; phylum Chordata; class Actinopteri; order Salmoniformes; family Salmonidae; genus Salvelinus; species Salvelinus namaycush. The sequence continues at coordinate 65,715,585 of NC_052314.1, forward strand.
ATTAAAGCGCTCAAAGTTCATTTGAGTTTCCTCCTCATTTATTCTCATGCCCCCTAAAAAATGCAATGTAAAAACGTAGATTTTCAGCCCGCGCCTGATATTCTGAGAAAACGAAACTTTTCACTACTTTATTACACATTACGCTGTTATTTCTAACCCGATATGGATGAAAATACCTTCAAATTAAAGCTGAAGATTTGCACTTTAACCTCATAGTCATGATTTTAAAGCCAAACTTTTGGAGCACAGAGTCAAAAGAAGAAAACATGCTTGACAGTCAAGCAATAACTACGGAGGGCACCGTAGAGGTAAGGTATGGGCAGGTAGTCTCAATATTAACCTCATGGCACCTGAGCTCAATTTTGAGTCTCATAGCAAAAGGTCTGAATACTTATTTAAATAAGGTTTTATATTTTTTATACATTTGCAACAATTTCTAAACCTGTTTTCAATTAGTCAATATTGGTTATTGTGTGTAGATTGATGAATAAGGCTGGATAAGGCAGTAACGCAACAAAATGTGGAAAAAGTCAAGGGGTCTGAATATTTTCCTAATGCACTGTAAATCCTCTAAAGTTAAAGCAAGCAGAGGCAACTCATTGACATAATGACTCACATGAGCAGAAACAAGCATGAACATCCCATGCTGACACATTCATTATGACTATTTCATATTCATTTTTAGAACTAGTTCAAGTTTAATAAACTTTGACACCAGGCACAATACTTAAGTAGGGTACTTCCTTACTTGTGGTGAGGGTTGTTGATACCAGTTGACTTTGCTTTCCATTCTCCAGCACAGTGCAGACAGTGACAGAGTACTGAGTGACACATTGCAGGTCAGAGAGAGTGATGCTGTGTGAAGATGTGGTAGTGATGTGTGGTTCTGTCCCTGGACAGTGGTAGGAGATCTGGTAATGATGTTGGGTTTGGTCCAATCCTGGTGGCTGGTTCCAGCTAACAATAGCTGATGTGGTGTCCACTGAGTCAACAGTCAGCTGGTCTGGAGCAGGAAGTACTAAGAGAAAATACATTATTGTCAGGCCTACAGTTTAACTCCAGAAATATATTACAGGAGGGAAAGTAGAATAGTAGTTTAAAAGTAAAAGGTCAGTTTGCAATTCCTTTCGATATTTTTTATTCATTTTTTTATTTCACCTATATTTAACCAGGTAGGCCAGTTGAGAACAAGTTCTCATTTACAACTGTGATATGCAAAGCAGTAAGACAAAAACAATGTAATAAAAAAAAACTGTCAATAACTCAACAGAAAAATCTGTATACAGTCGTGGCCAAAAGTTTTGAGAATGACACAAATATTAATTTCCACAAAGTTTACTGCCTCAGTGTCTTTAGATATTTTTGTCAGATGTTACTATGGAATACTGAAGTATAATTACAAGCATTTCATACGTGTCAAAGGCTTTTATTGACAATTACATGAAGTTGATGCAAAGAGTCAATATTTGCGGTGTTGACCCTTCTTTTGCAAGAACTCTGCAATCCGCCCTGGCATGTTGGCAATTAACTTCTGGGCCACATCCTGACTGATGGCAGCCCATTCTTGCATAATCAATGCTTGGAGTTTGTCAGAATTTGTGGGGTTTTGTTTGTCCACCCGCCTCTTGAGGATTCACCACAAATTCTAAATGGGATTAAGGTCTGGGGAGTTTCCTGGCCATGGACCCAACATATCGATGTTTTGTTGCCCGAGCCACTTAGTTATCACTTTTGCCTTATGGCAAGGTGCTCCATCATGCTGGAAAAGGCATTGTTCGTCACAAAACTGTTCCTGGATGGTTGGGAGAAGTTGCTCTCAGAGGATGTGTTGGTACCATTCTAAATTCATGGCTGTGTTCTTAGGCAAAATTGTGAGTGAGCCCACTCCCTTGGCTGAGAAGCAACCCCACACATGAATGGTCTCAGGATGCTTTACTGTTGGCATGACACAGGACTGATGGTAGCGCTCACCTTGTCTTCTCCGGACAAGCTTTTTTCCGGATGCCCCAAACAATCGGAAAGGGGATTCATCAGAGAAAATGACTTTACCCAAGTCCTCAGCAGTCCAATCCCTGTACCTTTTGCAGAATATCAGTCTGGCCCTGATGTTTTTCATGGAGAGAAGTGGCTTCTTTGCTGTCCTTCTTGACACCAGCCCATCCTCCAAAAGTCTTTGCCTCACTGTGCGTGCAGATGCACTCACACCTGCCTGCTGCCATTCCTGAGCAAGCTCTGTACTGGTGCCCCGATCCCACAGCTGAATAAACTTTAGGAGACGGTCCTAGCGCTTGCTGGACTTTCTTGGGCGCCCTGAAGCCTTCTGCAGAAATGCAGTGGATTTTTTGGGGGGGGATTCAGTTCATTTGCATGGCAAGAGGGACTTTGCAATTAATTGCAATTCATCTGATCACTCTTTATAACATTCTGGAGTATATGAAAATTGCCATCATACAAACTGAGGCAGCAGACTTTGTGAAAATGTATATTTGTGTCATTCTCAAAACTTTTGGCCATGACTGTACAGTGTGTGCAAATGATGTAAGGAGGTAAGGCAATAAATAGGCCATAGTGGCGAAGTAATTACAAATTAGCAATTAACACAGGAGTGATATATGTGCAGATGAGGATGTGCAAGTAGAAATACTGGTGTGCAAAAGAGCAGAAAAACAAAAACAAATATTGGATGAGGTAGGTAGTTGGTTGGATGGGCTATTTACAGATGGGCTGTGTACAGCTGCAGCGATCGGTAAGCTGCTCTGACAGCTGATGCTTAAAGTCAGTGAAGGAGATATAACTTCAGTCATTTTTGCAATTCGTTCCAGTCATTGGCAGCAGAGAACTGGAAGAAAAGGCAGCCAAAGTAGGGATTGGCTTTGGGGGTGACCAGTGAAATATACCTGCTGGAGCGCATGCTACGGGTGGGTGCTGCTATGGTGACCAGTGAGCTGAGATAAGGCGGGGCTTTACCTAGCAAAGACTTATAGATGACCTGGTGCCAGTGGGTTTGGCAAGGAATATGTAGCGAGGACCAGCCAACGAGAGCATACAGGTTGCAGTGGTGGGTGGTATATGGGGCTTTGGTGATAAAACGGATGGCGCTGTGATAGACTGCATCCAATTTGCTGAGTAGAGTGTAGGAGGCTATTTTGTAAATTATATTGTCGAAGTCAAGGACCGGTAGGATAGTCAGTTTTACGAGGATAATGGGAAGAATTAAACTAAAGCAGATATGTCATGTAAAAAAAAAGAATCCACTAAATGCATTTATTTATCAACTTCACTGTGCCACTGCTACATTGTTGTCACCATGGCAACAAAACAAAACAACCGCTGCAGTTCTAAATCCTCTCCACAACAACAAGTGTTTTATAATGTAGTACTGGTAAAGTTAATGCAAGAAGAGGCAGATCAACTCATTGACGTAATGACTCACTAATGGAAGAAAGCATGAATTCAGACACTACAAAAACATTTATTAATTTCATCACCTTACTTTGCTACCTGACAACTTTACGGTTTTTACATTTTAATTACGTTTATATTTTTAGTTTTTCCCCTCACTCAACTTTTTTTTTTTTTCATTCTACTTTTTCACTCCGGACGCTTTATCTGGACGTGGTTCGTCAGGACCTCCAACAGCCGAAGTAGTAACATTAACATGATGCCTTCTAATTGCAGTCGCTGTACTCATAATATACAGGAGAACGATCGCCTTACGGCGAGGATAGCTGTGCTGCAAGCCCAGCTTCAGACGCAATCGTTAGGTAAGGGTAATTTCAGTGTAGAAAAGGATGAAACAGCGTCTGTGCCACCAGTAAGTACAGATAGTAACGTTAGTATAAATCCCCTCGCACTGTTCCCGCAGCCGGACAACTTTCTCATGGCTTCTGGAGGGAAATGCTGTAGGAATGCTCAACCGGTGTCGCTCATTCAGCCGACAGAAACTTTCAACCGGTTCTCCCCATTAAGCAACGGGTTGGAGTCTGAGGCCGAGCCTTCTCTGGTCTCTACTCCTCCCGTTACGGGGTCTGAGACGCCGAAGCTTCCCACCATTAGCTCTGACAAATTGAAAACCCTTGTCATTGGCGACTCCATTACCCGCAGTATTAGACTTAAAACGAATCATCCAGCGATCATACACTGTTTACCAGGGGGCAGGGCTACCGACGTTAAGGCTAATCTGAAGATGGTGCTGGCTAAGGCTAAAACTGGCGAGTGTAGAGAATATAGAGATATTGTTATCCACGTCGGCACCAACGATGTTAGGATGAAACAGTCAGAGGTCACCAAGCACAACATAGCTTCAGCATGTAAATCAGCTAGAAAGATGTGTCGGCATCGAGTAATTGTCTCTGAGCTCTACAGCAGAGTCTCACAACTCAATCGCTGGTTGAAAACTGTTTTCTGCCCCTCCCAAAAGATAGAATTTGTAGATAATTGGCCCTCTTTCTGGGACTCACCCACAAACAGGACCAAGCCTGACCTGCTGAGGAGTGATGGACTCCATCCTAGCTGGAGGAGAGCTCTCATCTTATCTACCAACATAGACAGGGCTCTAACTCCTCTAGCTTCACAATGAAATAGGGTGCAGGCCAGGCAGCAGGCTGTTAGCCAGCCTGCCAGCTTAATGGAGTCTGCCACTAGCACAGTCAGTGTAGTCAGCTCAGCTATCCACATTGAGACCGTGTCTGTGCCTCGACCTAGGTTGGGGAAAACTAAACATGGCAGTGTTCACTTTAGCAATCTCACTAGAATAAAGACCTCCTCCATTCCTGCCATTATTGAAAGAGATCGTGATACCTCACATCTCAAAATAGGGCTACTTAAAGTTAGATCCCTCACTTCAAAGGCAGTTATAGTCAATGAACTAATCACTGATCATAATCTTGATGTGATTGGCCTGACTGAAACATGGCTTAAGCCTGATGAATTTACTGTGTTAAATGAGGCCTCACCCCCTGGTTACACTAGTGACCATATCCCCTGTGCATCCCGCAAAGACGGAGGTGTTGCTAACATTTACGATAGCAAATTTCAATTGACCCCCCAAAAAATGACGTTTTCGTCTTTTGAGCTTCTAGTCATGAAATCTATGCAGCCTACTCAATCACTTTTTATAGCTACTGTTTACAGGCCTCCTGGGCCATATACAGCGTTCCTCACTGAGTTCCCTGAATTCCTATCGGACCTTGTAGTCATAACAGATAACACTCAAATTTTTGGTGATTTAAATATTTACATGGAAAAGTCCACAGACCCACTCCAAAAGGCTTTCGGAGCCATCATCGACTCAGTGGGTTTTGTCCAACATGTCTCTGGACCTACTCACTGTCACAGTCATACTCTGGATCTAGTTTTGTCCCATGGAATAAATGTTGTGGATCTTAATGTTTTCCTCATAATCCTGGACTATCGTACCACCATTTTATTACGTTTGCAATCGCAACAAATAATCTGCTCAGACCACAACCAAGGAGCATCAAAAGTCGTGCTATAAATTCTCAGACAACCCAAAGATTCCTTGATGCCCTTCCAGACTCCCTCTGCCTACCCAAGGACGTCAGAGGACAAAAATCAGTTAACCACCTAACTGAGGAACTCAATTTAACCTTGCGCAATACCCTAGATGCAGTTGCACCCCTAAAAACTAAAAACATTTGTCATAAGAAACTAGCTCCCTGGTACACAGAAAATACCCAAGCTCTGAAGCAAGCTTCCAGTAAATTGGAACGGAAATGGCGCCACACCAAACTGGAAGTCTTCCGACTAGCTTGGAAAGACAGTACCGTGCAGTATCGAAGAGCCCTCACTGCTGCTCGATCATCCTATTTTTCCAACTTAATTGAGGAAAATAAGAACAATCCGAAATGTATTTTTGATACTGTCGCAAAGCTAACTAAAAAGCAGCATTCCCCAAGAGAGGATGGCTTTCACTTCAGCAGTAATACATTCATGAACTTCTTTGAGGAAAAGATCATGATCATTAGAAAGCATATTACGGACTCCTCTTTAAATCTGTGTATTCCTCCAAAGCTCAGTTGTCCTGAGTCTGCACAACTCTGCCAGGACCTAGGATCAAGAGAGACACTCAAGTGTTTTAGTACTATAATCTCTTGACACAATGATGAAAATAATCATGGCCTCTAAACCTTCAAGCTGCATACTGGACCCTATTCCAACTAAACTACTGAAAGAGCTGCTTCCTGTGCTTGGCCCTCCTATGTTGAACATAATAAACGGCTCTCTATCCACCGGATGTGTACCAAACTCACTACAAGCGGCAGTAAAAAAGCCTCTCTTGAAAAAGCCAAACCTTGACGCAGAAAATAGAAAAACTATCGGCCTATATCGAATCTTCCATTCTTCTAAAAAAAAAATTGAAAAAGCTGCTGCGCAGCAACTCACTGCCTCCCTGAAGACAAACAATGTATACGAAATGCTTCAGTCTGGTTTTAGACCCCATCATAGCACTGAGACTGCACTTATGAAGGTGGTAAATTACCTTTTAATGGCGTCAGACCGAGGCTCTGCATCTGTCCTCGTGCTCCTAGACCTTAGTGCTGCTTTTGATACCATCGATCACCACATTCTTCTGGAAAGATTGGAAACCCAAATTGGCCTACACGGACAAGTTCTGGCCTGGTTTAGATCTTATCTGTCGGAAAGATATCAGTTTGTCTCTGAATGGTTTGTCCTCTGACAAATCAACTGTAAATTTCGGTGTTCCTCAAGGTTCCGTTTTAGGACCACTATTGTTTTCATTATATATTTTACCTCTTGGGGATGTCATTCGAAAACATAATGTTAACTTTCACTGCTATGCGGATGACACACAGCTGTACATTTCAATGAAACATGGTGAAGCCCCAAAATTGCCCTCGCTAGAAGCCTGTGTTTCAGACATAAGGAAGTGGATGGCTGAAAACTTTCTACATTTATACTCGGACAAAACAGAGATGCTTGTTCTAGGTCCCAAGAAACAAAGAGATCTTCTGTTGAATATGACAATTAATCTTGATGGTTGTACAGTCTTCTCAAATAAAACTGTGAAGGACCTCGGCGTTACTCTGGACCCTGATCCCTCTTTTGACGCACATTTCAAGACTGTTTCAAGGACAGCTTTTTTTCCATCTACGTAACATTGCAAAAATCAGAAACATTCTCTCCAAAAATGATGCAGGTTAGACTACTGCAATGCTCTACTTTCCGGCTACCCGGATAAAGCACTAAATAAACTTCAGTTAGTGCTAAATACGGCTGCTAGAATCCTGACTAGAACCCCAGAAATGTATCATATTACTCCAGTGCTAGCCTCCCTACACTGGCTTCCTGTTAAGGCAAGGGCTGATTTCAAGGTTTTACTGCTAACCTACAAAGCATTACATGGGCTTGCTCCTACCTATCTTTCCGATTTGGTCCTGCCGTACATACCTACACGTACGCTACGGTCACAAGACGCAGGCCTCCTAATTCTCCCTAGAATTTCTAAGCAAACAGCTGGACGCAGGGCTTTCTCCTATAGAGCTCCATTTTTATGGAATGGTCTGCCTACCCATGTGAGAGACGCAGACTCAGTCTCAACCTTTAAGTCTTTACTGAAGACTCATCTCTTCAGTGCGTCATATGATTGAGTATAGTCTGGCCCAGGAGTGTGAAGGTGACGGAAAGGCTCTGGAGCAACGAACCGCCCTTGCTGTCTCTGCCTGGCCGGTTCCCCTCTCTCCACTGGGATTCTCTGCCTCTAACCCTATTACAGGCTGAGTCAGTGGCTTACTGGTGCTCTTCCATGCCGTCCCTAGGAGGGGTGCGTCACTTGAGATCTTTGTGGGCTATACTCGGTCTTGTCTCAGGATGGTAAGTTGGTGGTTGAAGATATCCCTCTAGTGGTGTGGGGGCTGTGCTTTGGCAAAGTGGGTGGGGTTATATCCAGCCTGTTTGGCCCTGTCCGGGGGTGTCATCGGATGGGGCCACAGTGTCTCCTGACCCCTCCTGTCTCAGCCTCCAGTATTTATGCTACAGTAGTTTATGTGTCGGGGGGCTAGGGTCAGTCTGTTACATCTGGAGTATTTCTCCTGTCTTATACAGTGTCCTGTGTGAATTTAATTATGCTCTCTCTAATTCTCTCTTTCTCTCTTTCTTTCTCTCTCTCTCAGAGGACCTGAGCCCTAGGACCATGCCTCAGGACTACCTGGCATGATGACACCTTGTTATCCCCAGTCCACCTGTCCATGCTGCTGCTCCAGTTTCAACTGTTCTGCCTGCGGCTATGGAACCCTGACCTGTTCACCGGACGTGCTACCTGTCCCACACCTGCTGTTTTCAACTCTCTAGAGACAGCAGTAGTAGAGATACTCTTTATGATCGGCTATGAAAAGCCAACTGACATTTACTCCTGAGGTGCTGACTTCTTGCACCCTCGATAACTACTGTGATTATTATTATTTGACCATGCTGGTCATTTATGAACTTTTGAACATCTTGGCCATGTTCTGTTATAATCTCCACCCGGCACAGCCAGAAGAGGACTGGCCACCCTTCATAGCCTGGTTCCTCACTAGGTTTCTTCCTAGGTTTTGGCCTTTCTAAGGAGTTTTTAGCCACCGTGCTTCTACACCTGCATTTCTTGCTGTTTGGGGTTTTAGGCTGGGTTTCTGTACAGCACTTTGAGATATCAGCTGATGTAAGAAGGGCTATATAAATAAATGTGATCACCAAAATGCATGATGAGATCTGGGAAATTCAGCATCATATTTCTCATCAGGGAAGATACTGTACCTTTACATGCCATGCTGATACATCCATTAGGATTAGTTTATATCTTTTTTGATAATTAGTTAAGGTTTGATAAATATTATCTGGTGTCAAACTTGATGTATTTTACTTCCTTACCTGTGGTGAAGGTTGTTGACACCAGTTCACTTTGCTTTCCATTTTCCAGCACAGTGCAGACAATGACAGAGTATTCAGTCGCAGGTTCCAGATCAGAGAGAGTGATGCTGTGTGAAGACGTGGTAGTGATGTGTGGTTCTGTCCCTGGACAGTGGTAGGAGATCTGGTAATGATGTTGGGTTTGGTTCAATCCTGGTGGCCGTCTCCAGCTAACAGCAGCTGATGTGGTGTTCACTGAGTCAACAGTCAGCTGGTCTGGAGCAGGAAGTACTAAGGGAAAATACACTACTGTCAGTGCTAAAGTTTAACTCCAGAAATAAACTGCAGGAGGAAAAGTAGAATATTAGTTGAAAAAATAGAAAAAGCCAGCTTGCAATTACTTTTGATATGGGAAGAAATAAGCTAAAGCAGAAGTCACAACAGAAGCTGATTTGTAACAAAATGAAGTGTTTCTGCTATTCCGGCACCATTTCATTTCTCTATTCCGGCACCGCGCTTGGACTTTCTGACGGGCCGCCCCCAGGTGTTGAGGGTAGGTAGCAACACATCTGCCACGCTGATCCTCAACACTGGAGCCCCTCAGGGTTGCGTACTAAGTCCCCTCCTGTACTCCCTGCTCACCCACGACTGCATGGCCAGGCACGACACCAACAGCATCATCAAGTTTGCAGATGACAGTGGTAGGCCTGATCACCGACAACGACGAGACAGCCTTTAGGGAGGAGGTCAGGGACCTGGCCGGGTGGTGCCAGAATAACAACCTATCCCTTAATGTAATCAAGACAAAGGAGATGATTGTGGACTACAGGAAAAGGAGGACCAAGCACGCCCCCATTCTCATTGACGGCGCTGTAGAGGAGCAGGTTGAGAGCTTCAAGTTCCTTGGTGTCCACATCACCAAAAAACTAGAATGGTCCAAACACACCAAGACAGTCGTGAAGAGGGCACGACAAAGCCTATTCCCCCTCAGGAAACTAAATAGATTTGGCATGGGTCCTCAGATTCAAAAAATATTCTACAGCTGCATCATTGAGAGCATCCTGACTGGTTGCATCACTGCCTGGTATGGCAACTGCTTGGCCTCCGACCACAAGGCACTACAGAGGGTAGTACATACAGCCCAGTACATCACTGGGGCCAAGCTGCCTTCCATCCAGGACCTCTACACCAGGCGGTGTCAGAGGAAGGCCCTAAAAATTGTCAAAGATCCCAGCCACCCTAGTCATAGACTGTTCTCTCTACTACCGCATGGCAAGCGGTACCGGAGCACCAAGTCTATGACCAAAAGGCTTCCCTACAGCTTTTACCCCCAAGCCATAGGCCATAAGACTCCTGGACAGGTAATCAAATGGCTACCCGGACTATTTGCATTGTGTTCCGCCACCCCCAACCCGCCATTCCCTCTTCTACGCTGCTATTCTCTGTTTATCATCTATGCATAGTCCCTTTAACTATACCTACATGTACATTATTACCTCAATTAGCCAGACTAACCGGTGCCCCTGCACCTCTGTGCCGGTACCACCTGTATATAGCCCTGTATATAGCCTCGCTACTGTTATTTTCACTGTCACTGTACTGTTTGTTATTTATCTATTATTTACCTAATATCTATTTTTTACTTAAACATTTCACTGTTGGTTAGGGCTTGTAAGTAAGCATTTCACTGTTGTATTCGGCACACGTGACAAATAAACTGATTTGATTTATATTCATAAATTCAGATAAATGAAAAGAACGCTGGGATTTATAAATACTCTCCACAATAACAAGGGTTTTACGCTGTACTTTGGATAAAGTTAAAACAAGCAGAGGCAGATCAACTCCTTGACATAATGACTCACAGTGGTGTAAAGTACTTAAGTAAAAATACTTGAAAGTACTACTTTTAAGTAGTTATTCGGGTATCTGTACTTTACTATTTATGTATGACTACTTTTACTTCACTACATTCCTTAAGAAAATAATGTACTTTTTACTCCATACATTTTCCCTGATACACAAAAGGTCCTCGTTACATTTCGAATACTTAGAAAAACAGAAAAATATTATAATTCACACACTTATCAAGAGAACATCCCTGGTCATCCCTACTGCCTCTGATCTGGCGGACGCCCTAAACTCAAATGCTTAGTTTGTAAATGATGTCTGAGTGTTGGAGTGTGCCCCTGGATATCCGTAAATTAAAATTAAAAAATGGTGCCGTCTGGTTTGCTTAATATAAGGAATGTGAAATGATTTATACTTTTACTTTTGATACTTGAGTATATTTAAAACCACATACTTTTAGACTTTACTCAAGTAGTATTTTACCGGGTGACTTTCACCTTTACTTGAGTAATTTTCTATTATGGTATCTTTACTTTTACTCAAGTATGACAATTGGTTACTTTTCCCACCACTGATGACTCACAGAAACAGAAGAAAGCATGAACTCAGATATTATAAACATTCATTGATTTCAGCACCAAACTGCATTTTGTAATCTGGGGAAATCACATATAGTCATTTTGATAACCAGAAATAATACTTAAGTAGGGTACTTACTTGTTGTGAGGGTTGTTAACACCAGTTTACTTTGCTTTCCATTTTCCAGCACAGTGCAGACGGTGACAGAGTATTCAGTCGCAGGTTCCAGATCAGAGAGAGTGATGCTGTGTGAAGATGTGGTAGTGATGTGTGGTTCTGTCCCTGGACAGCGGTAAGAGATCTGGTAATGATGTTGGGTTTGGTCCAATCCTGGTGGCTGGCTCCAGCTAACAGCAGCTGATGTGGTGTCCACTGAGTCAATATTCAGCTGGTCTGGAGCAGGAAGTACTAGGGGAAAATACATTATTGTCAGTGTTACAGTTTAACTCCAGATATACACTGAGTGTACAAAACATTAAGGATACCTGCTCTTTCCATGTCAGACTGACCAGGTGAATCCAGATTAAAGTTATGATCCCTTATTAATGTCACTTGTTAAATCCACTTCAATCAGTTTAGATGAAGGAGAGGACACAGGTTAAAGAAGGATTTTGTATGTGTGCCATTCAGAGGGTGAATGGGCAAGACAGAAATATTTAAGTGCCTTTGAACGGGGTATGGTATGTGCCAAGAGCATAAGTTTGGGTCAAGAACTGAAACGCTGCTGGGTTTTTCACGCTCAACAGTTTCCCATGTGTATCAAGAATGTTCCACCACCCAAAGGACATCCAGCCAACTTGACAACTGTGGAAAGAATTGGAGTCAACATGGGCCAGCATCCCTGTGGAATGCTTTCGACACCTAGTAGAGTCCATGCCCTGATGGATTGAGGCTGTTCTGAGGGCTAAATGTTTTGTACACTCAAATGTAATGAAATGTTTAACAGATGTTCCACTTAACATTTCTCAAAAATTTAATAATCAGAAAAATGTAAAAGTTGTAAAAAAAGAAAGTCCTCAAGCTTTCGATAAAGAGATACATAACTTCCTCTCAGATAATGTCTGAACTATGCATCTTTCAGCCTCCACAAAAGGCCAAAATCTGTTGATTAGGCTGCTAGGTGTTTCACTAAGGATTGCCATAGTGTTTTAAGATGTTTTACCTAGAGCTGTGGAGGTCATGACATTTAGTCAGCTGGTTATTGTCATGCAATAGACAGCCGGTCTCATGGCAATTGACCGAGAAATAATGAATTATTTACAAGGTTTAATGTTTGATTTGATACATGAAATAATTCATGAATCATTTGCCAGTAAGAAGCTGCTAGCCATTGGCTGTTAATAACAGCTGACATCTGCTAACTGGCAGGCACAAAAACAGTGTTTAACTTCGGGGGGTACAGACCACAAGAAATCAGCTGCCGAAAATGCACAGTCAAAGAACAGATTATTCTGTCAAGGAAGTCATTTTTTTATTTGAAATAAAGGCATACTAAGACCAAATAAATGTGACGGGTAAATGATAACACATTAGTGCATTTATTAAAATGCTGGAAGTGAATGCTAGAATTAAACAATGAACTATACAAATGAGCAAAAGGCGTGTGCATTGAGGAAATAGACGGCTGGCTCAAATAGAAACCTGTCTCTAATAAGCGCCTGTTGTTTCCAGTGATTTATGCAAATAAACCCCTGGGCTATTCATTTCAGTTTTATGGTAAACACGTTTAACATCTCCAGGCCTCAACACCTACAAGCCACTGATGCCTTTGGAACATCTACATGTTTTAAGTGTAATAAATCATTTAATATACACCATCACAATAAATACATGATGTATGTTAGGCAGGACTAAATAAACATATGAAGAAAATGTATTTCAGAAGAACAGGAGAGTTGGAATACTGTATATTATCTGGTTAAGCGCCATGCCATTGGCTGTAGACTTGTTCATTTAGCAGACAAGATATGCTTAAATCCCGTGCAATTATTTTATATAATTTTATAGTAAGAATCAATCATTATTTTAATTCTGTTTTATTTTGGGGGGGCTTGGGCTCATATAGGCCTATACATAAGCTCTTATGCTCATGGGTGTTTTGAATGAATCACCACCTTAGAAAGGGCTGTTCATTTCGTTGTGTTTGACTTTGAAACAACATCCACAACTACTATGTTTTCCACTCAGTTTCAACCTGTTATTGAACTTCTTTCTTCAACTTGATCATCACAGTGAGGTGAGTTTTAAAACCACAATACTGTTTAAGTGTTTGATGTGATTTTCAATTGCATTGATGTCAGAGAGGTTACAGGGACAATAGAGCCCTGAGTACCAAGCCATTAGGACCTGATGGTAGTTTGCAAGTTGGGTACTACCAAAGCATGTCCAGAGTGCAAAAAAGGAGATTACCGTGACTCAGTAGTCATGTGGAATTTTACTGAGGTCATGACCCATGACTGCCGGTAATACGTGACCGACCGGCTCGATCTTATGTAGCAACATTTCAAATAGTGTATTTTACAGTGGATAAAAGTAGAGACTCAGAGTTACAAAATGGTATAGAATACACTACAGTTGAGGAACAATGGGAAAGTAATTCTGCTTTCTAAGTTGATAAACTTGTAACCTCACTTTAGAGAAAATGGCCTTTGAATGCTTTGGTAAACCTACTGGAGAGCTCTTCTTTGTCTACGCCCATTCAGCATCGCTCACACCCTCTTAAGCTTTAGCCCCACCCATCTCTTTAGGGATTCACATGTGAGGCCATGTACTAAACATTTCAAGACTAAAGGCTGGTTTAAACTACGGTGTGTTTGTAAATTTTATCTAGAGTGCCATTGTGCTCTGGGTGTTCGTAAACTCAAGAGTATTGCCAGAATGTTCATTCGTAAATTCAGAGCGCACACTAGTAGGGTTGATCCGAGTGTTCTGTCCTAACAGCAGTCAAGCACCCAAGCTAACGTTGGCTAGCTTACTAGCTACTTCCAGATACAAATGAGAGAACAGCTCACTGACCATTTTACTCACCCTAGCAGAGCTGGTTAAGCTGTTTTTATGTTATCCAGAGCGTTGGTGACTGCAACTGTGCTGCTGGTAACAATTGAATTACGTTTAATTTGCCAACGTTTACTGACACCGGCCATATTCATCGGGTGTTGAGCGTTCATAAATTGGTCAGTTATTCTGCCCTCTGGCACACAGACGAGAGTGCTCTGAAATCAGAGTAGACAGCTAGAGCGAATTTACCAGTTACATATATCAACAGTTGTCGCAGTGACATCATGAACATTCTATTTAAATGGTTACTTGCATAATGGAGTCCTTCGTATCTAAGACATGTAGCTAGCTAGACAATGAACCATAATCCCTCATGACATTACTACCCTGCATGAATCTGCAGGTAGCTAACCAACCAGGTTCAATGTTAGCTAGCTAATATTAGGCTATAACCAGCAAAGGCTCTGATATACAAATAATATAACTACACACAGATCATACACATAATGTTAGCTAGCTAAAAGTACACTAACTCATAATGAAAACGACTGAAAAAAATTGAAATGTTTACTACATGAAAATGTAGCTGTATACTTGGATGGACACTTCTAACTCTTGAAGATTTAACAATTTCATGGTCACCGCAACATCACTCTACTTTTCCACCGGTAACGTTCTAGTCATTTTATTAAATGTTTAAGGGATTCATTTTTTAAATGTTTATAGCCTTACAGAGGGAAAAGTAGAATAAACCCAGGGCTTTTGATATGGGAAGAAATAAACTAGAAACAGAACAGAAGAAACAAAATGTGTATTTGTAATGTAACAAAATTGTTGTTGTTTGTTTACTTTATTTTATTTATTGAACCTTTGTTTAACTAGGCAACTTAGTTAAAAACAAATTCGTATTTACATGACGACCTACTAAAAGGCCTCCTGCGGGGACGGGGGCTGCGATTAAAAATATAAATAACACACACACACAAGACAGACAACACAACACTACATAAAGAGAGACCTAAGACAACATAGCAAGGCAGCAACACATGGCAACACAGCATGGTAGCAATACAACATGGTACAAACATTATTGGGCACAGACAACAGCACAAAGGGAAAAGTAGAGACAACAATACATCACACAAAGCAGCCATAACTGTCAGTAAGAGTGTCCATGATTGAGTCTTTGAAAGAAGAGATGGAGATAAAACAGTTTGAGTGTTTGTTGCAGCTCGTTCCAGTCGCTAGCTGCAGCGAACTGAAAAGAAGAGTGACCCATGGATGTGTGTGCTTTGGGAACCTTTGACAAAATGTGACTGTCAGAACGGGTGTTGTATGTGGAGGATGGGGGCTGAAGTATATATCTCAGATAGGGAGGGGGGAGTGAGGTCTAAGAGGGTTTTATAAATACGTATCAACCAGTGGGTCTTGCGACAGGTATACAGAGATGACCAGTTTAGAGGAGTATAGAGGGCAGTGATGTGGAGGAGTATTGGTTGCAAATCGGATGGCTGAATGGTAAAGCACATCGAGCCGCTCGAGAGCACCCTTGCCTGTCGATCTATAAATTATGTCTCCATAATCTAGCATGGGAAGGGTGGTCATCTGAATCAGGGTTAGTTTGGCAGGTGGGGTGAATGAGGAGTGATTACGATAGAGGAAACCAAGTCTAGATTTGACTTTAGCCTGCAGCTTTGATATGTGCTGAGAGAAGGGTAGTGTACCCTCTAACCATACTCCCAAGTACTTGTATGAGGTGACTACCTCAAGCTCTAAACCCTCAAGAGGTAGTAATCACACCTGTGGGGAAAGGGGCATTCTTCTTACCAAACCACATTACCTTTTTTTAGGAGGTGTTCAGAACAAGGTTAAGGGTAGAAAAAGCTTGTTGGACACTAAGAAAGCTTTGTTGTAGAGCGTTTAACACAAAATCCGGGGAGGGGCCAGCTAAGTATAAGACTGTATCATCTGCATATAAATGGATGAGAGAGCTTCCTACTGCTTGAGCTACAGTATGTTGTTGATGTAAATGGAGAAGAGCATGGGGCCTAGGATCGAGCATTGGGGTACACCCTTGGTGACAGGTAGTAGCTGAGACAGTAGATGTTCTGAGTTTATGCACTGCACTCTGAGAGAGGTAGTTAGCAAACCAGGCCAAAGACCCCTCAGAGATACCAATACTCCTGAACCGGCCCACAAGAATGGAATGGTCTACCGTATCAAAAGCTTTGGCCAAGAAAAAAAATATGGCTGCACAACATTGCTTAGAATCAAGGGCAACGGTGATATCATTAAGGTTACAGTGACACATCCATAACCTGAGCGGAAACCAGATTGCATACCAGAGAGGATACTATAGATTATTCTATAGACGTCAAGAAAGCCAGTCAGTTGATTATTGACAAGTTTTTCCAACTTTTGATAAACAGCACAAAATAGAAATAGGCCTATAACAGCTAGGATCAGCTTGATCTCACCCTTTAAATAAAGGACAAACCACAGCTGCCTTCCAAGCAATGGGAACCTGCCCAGAAAGGAGAGACAGGTTAAAAGGTTGGAGAGAGGCTTTAGTGGCAAAGAGATGATGAGCTGTAATTGGGGGAAGATCTCTTACTAGTGCAGACTGTTGTAGAGACAGATTCACTCTGTTCCCCATTGCTCAGCACAGTTGAAACACTAACAGTGTACTCTGTGCCAGGTTGCAGGTTTGAGAAAGTCTTGTAGCAGTGGTCAGTATTGGCTGCACGGGGGTCTGTTCCTGGGATGCAGTGTGATATGAGGAAGCGCTGTGGGACTTTCTCCATCCCTTCAGCCTTGGACCAGTGGAGAGTGAAGGAGGTCTCTTCCAAATGGTCTATTTTTAAATCTCTGGGTGGGACCACTGGAACAAAAATCAAGACTTGTTTAGAATAGAATATGTGCAAAAATGTCTCTAGTAATGAATGACTGATGTAGTCTGAATAAAAACACAAGTTAGCCTACTATACCTGTGGATAGGGATGCTGAGACCCATCTGCTTTGTCTTCCATCTTCTCCCTCTGTAGCCATGTTGAACTGGTACTTTTCACCAGGTTTGAGACTGCTTATTTCAAGATAATGCCCACCTTTCACTCTTGTTGAGCTTGTTTCACCGTCACACCCCCAGGTCACTCTGAATGTCTGTGTTCCTGTCAGCCCCTGAGGAGAACTCCAGCTCAGAGACACAGAATCTAATGTCAGCAACAGGACCTGGATGTCACCAGGAGGGGGCAGCACTGGTGAAGGAATAATGAGAGAGAGTGAAACCAGACTTTATTGAAAATAAAATTACAAAAACAAGTGTATTATTCATCCCAGCAGTAAAGGGACAACAATTGATATCTTAGTAAATGTATCATCTTAAATTGAGATTTAAATTAAATAATATAGTTTGTGTCAGTTTATTCTGTGTTCCATACCTACCATCATCTAAGGACAGCATTGCGTGCTGGTCGCCATAACAACTCTTAACTCTTAAAGTGTGGGAACAAAATAAGAATCAGTCATTTCTTTAACAACATAGAAATTGTTACTTTGCTAAATGTACAACAAATATTTTAAAGTCAAGATACATCAACTGCTTTTGACATACAGGTAACTGCCAAAATAAAGGAAACACTGGAGTAAATGAGAGATAAAGTATATTGAAAGCAGGTGCTTCCACTAAAGGTCGACCGATTAATCAGAATGGCCGATTAATTAAGGCCGATTTCAAGGTTTCATAACAATCGGTAATCGGCATTTTTGGACACTGATTATGGCTGATTACATTGCAATCCACGAGGAGACTGCGTGGCAGGCTGACCACCTGTTACGCGAGTGCACCAAGGAGCAGCAAGGAGCCAAGGAAAGATGCTAGCTAGCATTAAAAACAATAAATCTTAACATAATCACTAGTTAACTACACATGGTTGATGATGTTAATAGTTTATCTAGCTTGTCCTGTGTTGCATATAATCGATGCAGTGCCTGTTAATTTCTCATCGAATCACAGCCTACTTCGCCAAACGGGTGATGATTTAACAAGCGCATTCGCAAAAAAAGTACTGTCATTGCACCAATGTGTACATAACCATAAACATCAATGCCTTTCTTTAAAATCAATACACAAGTATATATTTTTAAACCTGCATAGTTGGTTAATATTGCCTGCTAACATGAATTTATTTTAACTAGGGAAATTGTGTCACTTCTCTTGCGTTCTGTGCAAGCGGAGTCAGGGTATATGCAGCAGTTTTTAGCCACCTAGCAGAATTGTACATAATTATGACATTACATTGCACAACATTCAATGTTACAGCAATATTTAGACTTAGGGATGCCACTATGATTTGATATTTGATAGAGCAGTCTGACTGAGCGGTGGTAGGCAGCAGCAGGCTCGTAAGCATTCATTCAAACAGCACTTTCCTGCATTTGCCAGCAGCTCGTCGATGTGCTTCAAGCATTGAGCTGTTTATGACTTCAAGCCTATCAACTCCCGAGATTAGGCTGGTGTAACCGATGTGAAATGGCTAGCTAGTCAGCGGGGTGCGCGCTAATAGCGTTTCAATCGGTGACGTCACTCGCTCGGACACCTTGAAGTAGTTGTTCCCCTCTGCAAGGGCCGCAGCTTTTGTGGAGCGATGGGTAACGATGCTTCGAGGGTGGCTGTTGTCGATGTGTGCAGAGGGTCCCTGGTTCGAGCCCAGGTAGGGGCTAGGAGAGCGACGGAAGCTCTACTGTTACACTGGCAATACTATAGTGCCTATTAGAACAGCCAATAGTCAAAGGTTTATGAAATACAAATGGTATAGAGATAAATAGTCCTATAATAACTACAACCTAAAACTTCTTACCTGGGAATAATGAAGACTCATGTTTAAAGGAACAACCATATGTTCTCATGTTCTGAGCAAGGAACTTAAACATGAGTTTTTTTGGCCCATATTGCACTTTTACTTTGTTCTCCAACACTTTGTTTTTGTATTATTTAAACCAAATTGAACATATTTTATTATTTATTTGAGGCAAAATTTATTTTATTGATATATTATATTAAGTTAAAATAAAAGTGTTCATTCAGTATTGTTGTAATTGTCATTATTACAAATAAATAATCAAATGTTTTTATTTTATTTATTTATTTTAAAATCGTCCGATTAATCGATATCGGCTTTTTTTGGTCCTCCAATAATTGGTATCGGTGTTGAAAAATCATAATCGGTCGACCTCTAGCTTCCACACAGGTGAGGTTCCTGAGTTAATGAAGTCATTAAAACATCCCATCATGCTTAGGGTCATGTATAAAAATCCCTCCAATAGAGTTCCAGACTATTCTAGAATGTATGCCAAGGTGTATTGAAGCTGTTCTGGCTCATGGTGGCTCCTTGTTCAGATACTCTATGTTGTCAGATACCTGTATATTCCTTCACAGAGTTCCCACTTATATGGCCACTGAAGTTCTCCTGAATGTTTTGCCACGGTGAAGGAGACGTGCAATGTGCCAGGAAACGAGCACAATTGCACGTAAAAAAATAAAATAATAATGTTCGGGAAAAACACTGACGGTGCCGTCACCCATTGCAACAATAGTTCTGTTGATACTGTACCTGACCTAACTTTTCAGCATCCTCAGAACTGTACTGTACAAACCTGAGTAATGAAACTAGATAAAACAGTAGCTACCTGTCTTGTAATGGTAACCTAGGCTATCTTGTAATGGTAGTCAAAGATGAAATAAATAAGCAAGTTTAGCTAACTTGATATAAATAATTCTAGTCATTATGTAATTAGGTTATTTCGTTGTCTTTTAGGAAATTGTATTAGGCGGGTCATTCCTACAATTTGGTGGCTTTTGGACCTCGTAACTTTGAGAGAAAAAATTATAATATATTTTGTAGTATTCTATCAGAAAAAAGACATATCTGACTCTCAGAAAAACACATTGGTCAAGCTCAGACAGTTCATTGGTCAAGCTCAGACAGTTCATTGGTCAAGCTCATACAGTTCGTTTTGTAGGTGTATTTTCCAACCTGTTAGGTGCATAATCCTAACAGGGTGGAAACTAACAGATTCGAAATGTGTTGCCTAAATTAGCCATAGTTTTGTGAGTGAGAAAGTTTGAGCTACCAGAATGGTGGACACGTGAACAGGATTTTAACTTCTCTATCAAACACATTTAAACATTTTGTTAATTTGCTCTAATTTGGAATAACAGGGTAGACATGGATGAGTGGGACATACAGACGAGTAACATGGACAAATAGATACAGAGTGTGTATATTTACATAGCTTAAGACCATTGTTTTCACACAAAAGAAATGATGACACTTCCTGAATGTGGTGTCATTGTAGGAAAGGGTTGTTGATGAAGTTGATGAATAACACCTGGGGACATGGTAAAAACACCTACATCCACTGAAGAAAAGTGTTCAAATTACAAAAGATTCCCTTTCAAGATCCATTTGTTTGTGTTAAGGACACAAACTTTATATTTAAAGCCTTTTGGAATCCACATTTTAAACTAAATAAGAAGTGATATTTCCTGGGGACAGAAAATGGCTCAGGTTTAGGCTGGACACCAATCTGCCTGAACCTAGTCATGGCTAGATGGGATACAGTTGATGTCTAATTGATGTAAAAAGTTGATTTATTTTTGCAGTTAAGGTTAACCCTAACCCTTTTCCTAACCTGAACCCAATTATCCTAACCTACTACGTTAATTATCCTAACTTGCTGCATAATTTCTCCTAACCAACCTGCTACAAAAAGTCAATCTCGAGCTGCGTTTGAATACCCCATACCGGCGATTCCCAAACTGGGGTACGGGCAATGCCGTCGGGGGGACTCCAAATAAAAATGTGTTTCACATTTTCAAACTGTCCATTTAGATTTTACAACGGGGCTATACATTTGGGTGGTGTTTTTCCCTCACCTGAGTAATTTTATTTTGGGCAGTGAAACAAAGCTAAACCATCTAGTGTTCAGAGAAATAACACAATGTCAAATACAGGTAGCCTAGTCAAATAATGAACATCCAATCACATTAACCGTTACTCTCTCGCAGGAATTCCACTAATGGTCCGTATGTAGCCAAACTATTGTGAAGGACTTAAATTCTTCCTGCTGCCGCGGATATGGCTGGGACAATGCTGGGGGAAAAGGCCCCAAAAAACCATACAGACAAGGTCTTCATCAAACAACACTGTTTCACGACGCATCAGTGACATGGCAGGAGATTGGGGCGGCAGGGTAGCCTAGTGGTTAGAGCGTTGGGCTAGTAACCGAAAGATTGCAAGTTCGAATCCCTGAGCTGACAAGGTACAAATCTGTCATTCTGCCCCTGAACAAGGCAGTTAACCCACTGTTCATAGGCTGTCATTGAAAATAAGAATTTGTTCTTAACTGACTTGCCTAGTTAAATAAAGGTTAAAAAAAACATGTCAGGAGATGTTTTGAATCAATTACTGTTTCGCATACAAGACAGTGAATTCTACACTTTACAGCTGGATGAGTCAAAAGACGTGGCGGGCCTGGCACAGCTCCTGGTATATGTCCTTTACGTTTATGGGGGTCAATTAAGGAAGACATCCTCTTCTGCAAACCAGGACAACAGGAGAGGATATGTTTAAAGTACTGGACAGCTTTGTGACATCAAATGGACTTTGGTGATCAAGATGTGTTGGTATCTGTACTGATGGTGCAAAAGCCATGACAGGGAGACATAGTGGAGTAGTATCGCGCGTGCAAGCAGTTTCTCCCGACGCCACTTGGGTACACTACAGCATCCACCGAGAGGCTCTTGCTGCCAAGGGAATGCCTGACAGCTTGAAAGACATTTTGGACACTACAGTGAAAATGGTTAACTTTGTAAAAGCAAGGCCCCTGAACTCTCATGTATTTTCTGCACTATGCAATGATATGGGCAGCGACCATGTAACACTTTTACAATATACAGAAGTGCGCTGGTTATCAAGGGGCAAAGTATTGACACTTTTTTTATTGAGACAAGCTTAAAGTTCCCTTTACAGACCATAATTTTCACTTGTCTGACCGCTTGCATGATGATGAGTTTCTCACACGACTGGCCTATCTGGATGATGTTTTTCCTCGCCTGAATGATCTGAATTGAGGATTACAGGGACTCTCCGCAACTATATTCAATGTGCGGGACAGGGACAAAATTGAGGCTATGATTAAGAAGTTGGAGCTCTTCTCTGTCTGCATTAACAAGGACAACATACAGATTTTTTTTTATGCAAATGAACTCAAGCTTACAGACAATGTCAAATGTGATATAGAGAAGCACATGAGCAAGGGTTCTCAATTACGCAGGTACTTTCCCGAAACGGACGACACAAACAACTGGATTTGTTATCCCTTTCAGGCCCTGCCTCCAGTCCACTTACCGATATCTGAACAAGAGAGCCTCATCGAAATTGCATTGCAGAATTATATTTAAAATCAGAAGCCACTGTCAGATTTCTGGATAGGGCTGCGCACAGAATATCCTGCCTTGGCAAATCGTGCTGTTAAGACACTTATGCCCTTTGCAACCAAGTACCTATGTGAGAGTGAAAACTAAATACAGATTGTGTGTGGAAAATGATTTAAGACAGACTCTCTCCAATACAGCATTGCAGAGTTATGTGCATCCTTTCAAGTACACCCTTCTCAATAACCTGTGGTGAGCTATTCACAATTTGATGAACAAATAAGGTTTTATATGTAAGATGGCTAAATAAAGAGCAAAATTATTGATTATTATTATTTGATCCCTGATCCTATGAGAGCTCATTGTCACTTCCCACAAGCCGGGTTGTGACAAAAACTCACTCTTTCTTATGTTTAATAAATGTATCGAATAGTGTGTGTGTGTGGCAGGCTTACAATGGCAAAAAACAACATTTGAGAGTGTGCTGACCCTGGTGCAAGAGGGGGTACGCAGCTGGCGGTTGAATGTTTGAAGGGGTAAGGGACTATAAAAAGTTTGGGAACCACTGCCCCATACTAGCATACTGTATAATACTTATTTAGGGTGTGTTTGTAAATTTAATCTGGAGTGCCACATTGCGGTCTGGGCGTTCGTAAATTCAGAGCGTTGTCAGATTGTCAGCCAACGTGTAACTTACTTCAAAAATCATTATATTGCTCAACAGTCTCTTAACATTTGTCATACTTAATAAAAGCAATGAATTTGCGCATTTTTCTTCAAATCTGATGGGTATTCGGACACTAAAAATGTAATAGAACTCAATAAGGCCTACAGGGCACTCAATGATATGACCGCATATCAAAGCTAGCAAGAAATACACTAACACTATTGCCTATTGTTTATTTCAACATAAGCATGTATTATTTTAAGATATATTATTATATCAGGTTAATAGAATACATGTATCTCAGCGTCAGATCGCGTGTAAAAGAGAACACCTTTTGTACTTTGTGCGCACTCCGCCATAGTGGGCCAGTTTGGGTGTTAATGTTTTTACCTGCCGTTTAATAGAAGGAAGTTGAAAATCGGGCTATTATCTTTACGTTTCGTTGGGATAAATAAGAATTGACTCCTAAAGAATCTTACACCTGACTTATATAATACAAATATCATTAACCTACCATTTCTCCCGCTGTCGAGAAACCTCGGGTGGAGCTACATAAAATGGTTGTAAAATGTACTTTCTTCTTCTTTGTTAGAATGGCATTCGCAACAATTATATGTGGATTCTGCCACCTACTGTACAGGTGGATAATAAGGATTTTTTAAACAGGTCCCTACACAGGCTCAGAAGGGTCATGTGATTGCGGGACATTTCCCGGCAACAGTAGTCCTTGCAGTGCTTCTGCTGTTAAATCTTGGAGGCCCAAAAACGTCTCGGCTGCAGATATAATGATGTCCAGATTATTGGACACTTGTGCAGTACATTTAATAACAGTGGCTATAAATTCTACAAAATCCACCTTTTTCACAATAAGTGTATCCAGATCACTTG
The DNA here is from genome assembly GCF_016432855.1 of Salvelinus namaycush. Classification (NCBI taxonomy): domain Eukaryota; kingdom Metazoa; phylum Chordata; class Actinopteri; order Salmoniformes; family Salmonidae; genus Salvelinus; species Salvelinus namaycush. The sequence goes on from NC_052314.1 coordinate 65,739,869, forward strand.
ATTCATGTATAACATTTGCAACTGGTTGTGGTGCATCAGGTGCCATATCTTCTTCAGAACTGTGGCGTCTTGCCCCTTCAACGTTCTTCACCGCCTCCACATAGATTTGCTTGACACTTCAATCTTTCACCCTATCAGGGCACTCAGGGAATTCGGAAATATGATCCCCACCACAGTTGCAACATTTTACATTCAATAACAGATTCCTTCCAGCGGCGTGAATGAACTACTCCTGGATTTGTTTTGCCTAAAATATTGATTATCAATGTCCTACAGGACGCCAGAGATAACACATTTTACCGGGGCCCTGCTCCGAAAATCAATGCTATTCACTTTATGCGTGGATTATTTTGCGAGCCACAATGCACGTTCCTTTTGCTCTTTAGATACACACGATATCAACACCATACCACTCCTGGTCACTATGACTACACGACATCAACACCATACCACTCCTGGCTACTTTCCCAACGCCATCTTCGTGACTTCTAAAGGGTTTTCCAAATAAACATGTTTATCCAAAAAAACGTATTCCAACATGGAACGATTCATCAGACTCATTTTCCACAACAATCTTAGCACTTTTTGTTCCATTCTTGGACTTCACTGTCCACTCATCTTTCTCGCTTTCTCTTTCTTCCGTGTTAACTGTAATCGACGCGCTTTCAGCTTCAAAGACACTTCTGCTTCCGCCATCTCACCGTTCTACCACACCCCACAGCTGAACACTCGTAACCCCCGTAAAAAAACGGTTCTACGTTTCCAAGAGACAGAGTATGTAGTTCTGATAATTCTAATTTTCTGCCGTCAAATATTGATAGTGTCTAATTAATTAAAAACTTCTAGAAATAAGACACACATCTGATAAATCTTGGCATACGCCGCAAACTTTATTTTAAATATTTATTCTACATTCAAATATTGGATGAAGTTGAAATGTCTTCAACTCGTGGTAAAATGCTGTTAACATACAAACAAACATAGACCAGAAAACATGCAGTATTCTTATTATCTTTTTGTCATTCCTGTCACAGTTGTAATCACTCCTTTGTTCCTCCAGGTAGAAGCAGAGGTCTTTGTGGAGCTGATTGTCCTAAAACGTTGTCAGAAAGCAGACATGATAAGAGCGAAGAAGCTCAGGGATGATTTCAAAGTGGTACAGAGACCCAATATTCATTATGATATGATATGAAGAGATTGGTCACAGAGATTAAATGCCATAATTTATTTTCTCTCAAACTGCTCTCTCTCTCTCTCTCTCTCTCTCTCCTTTTCTTTCCATTTCCTCTCTGTGTTCATACTTGTAGTTTATTTGGGAACAATCACCACAATTAGAAATAATGTTCATTCAATGAGTTGTATTTATTTATTGTGTTAATGTATTTTTCTGTAAACAATTATTTTTAAAAGTATTTCATGATAAATTGTGTACATCTTTGTTAATTTAATTGAGATTTGGAAAATGATGACACAGATGCAATACACGTTTCTCTCCAGTACTGTATAGTTGTGTCATTGTGTTTATATGAATGAGTCCTATCAGCAATAATCAGTATATTCAAACAGGTAAATGATTACAGTGCTATAATCACAAACACAGTATTTCACATTTTGTTGTATTACAGCTTGAATTCAAAATTAATATTTTTTTAACACAACACCCTATAATGATAAAGTGAAATCATGTTTTTAGGAATGTTTGCCAATTTATTGAAAATGAAATACAGAAATATCTAATTTCCATATGTTTTCAGCCCCCTGAGTCAATACATGTTAGAATCACCTTTGGCAGCGATTACAGCTGTGAGTATTTCTGGGTAAGTCACCAAGCGCTTTGCACACTTGGATTGTACAATAGTTAGCACATTTTTTTATTTTTTATTCTTCAAGCTCTGTCAAGTTGGTTGTTGATCATTGCTGGACAGCCATTTTCAAGTCTTCCCATAGATTTTCAAGCCGATTTAAGTCAAAAATGTAACTAGGCCACCCGGGAACATTAAATGTCATCTTGGCAAACAATTACAGTGTATATTTGACCTTGTGTTTTAGGTTATTGTCCTGCTGAAAGGTGAATTTGTCTACTGGTGTCTGTTGGATAGCAGACTCCACCAGGTTTCCGTCTAGGATTTCACCTGTGCTTAAAGCTGTATTCCATTTATTTTTATCCTTATTCTTTAACAATGAGAAGGATACCCATAGTATGATTCAGCCACCACCAGGCTTGAAAATATGAGAGTGATATACAGTTATGTGTTGTAATGGATTTGCCACAAACATAATGCTTTGTATTTAGTATAATTTAATTTCTTTGCCACATTTTTTGCAGTTCTACTTTAGTGCCTTATTGCGAACAGAATGTATGTTTTGGAATATTTTGTATTCGGTGCATGCTTCCTTCTTTTCACTCTGTCATTGAGGTTAGAATTGTGGAGTAACTACAATGTTGTTGATCCATCCTCAGTTTTCTCCTATCACAGCAATTGAACTCTGTAACGGTTTTAAATTCACCTTTGGCATCATGGTGAAATCACTGAATGGTTTCCTTCCTCTCTGGCAACTGAGTTAGGAAATTACGCCTGTATTGTAGTGACTGGGTGTATTGATACACTATCCAAAGTATCCTTAATAACTTCACCCGACCTCAACCTAGTTGAGATGGTTTGGGATGAGTTGGACTGCAGGGTGAAGGAAAAGTTGCCAACAAGTGCTAAGCATATATGGGAACTCCTTTAAGACTGTTGGAAAAGCATTCCTCATGAAGCTGGTTGAGAGAATGCCAAGAGTGTGCAAAGCTGTCATCAAGGCAAAGGGTGCTTACTTTGAAGAATCTCAAATATAAAATTTATTTTTGATTGTTTTAACACCTTTTTGGTTACTACATGATTCCATGTTTGTTATTTCATATTGTTGATGTCTTCACCATTATTCTACAATGTAGAAAATAGTACAAATAAAGAAAAATCCTTGAATGAGTAGGTGTGTCCAAACTTCTTACTGGTACTGTATATATATATATATATACACATCTTTTTAAAATATATTTTCCTTTATTATTTAGCCCTAACCCTACCACCCCTACCATAATTGGAGTAAACTAATGGACAAGGCTTCACTTAGGCTTCTACTTCCAGCTTATACATATACTATATACGGACACAATGTCTTTTACAATAGTTATCTTTTGTTTGTTTCTAATCCCATCCTTCAGCTACCCTCAACCCCTCCCATCTATATCTGAAAAGCCTCCAGTTTGCCATATATTTTTAACTATGCTGTTTCACAAAAGTTCTGAACCTTTATTCATTTTACGGCACAGTATATTTTACATTACTTATCTTGTTGTTTCTAATCCCATCCTTCAGCTCCACTCAGCCCCTCCCATCCATCTCTGAACACCATCCATTTTTTATTTCTATTTGCCATATATTTTTCAACTGTGATGTTTCACAAAGTTCTGAACCTTGTCATTCTCATAGTTTCTACTGATTGTAAATTAAAGATAACAATTTTTGCTGGAAGTATTATATTATTGATCGATTGAGTAGGACCTTTTAAATCACCTAGTGGTGCTATCTGCAGAGTTAGCTCCAGGTAAATGTTGCACTTCTTCAACCATACCTGGATCTACATATGGACAGTACCAAAACAAAGGGACTAATTATTCCGTCTCTTCTTTCAACTCTTTGTAACAAAAAGAAAATGTCGCCAAAATGTGCAAAGGACATTTAAACACATCTTGACAATGTATTAATGTTGACATTTCCAAATTAAACAGAGTTGACCCTTTTCACACTATCATGCTGACTGACTCAGACTCCAACCATACTATGTACAAACTGTCCTTATAATATTCACTAGGGAAGTCACCATCATGAATTCTCAAATTAGAATCATTTTTAATTAAGGCAATAATTACAGCTCATGCTTCCTGCATATAATGAGTGGTCCTATGATCACTGTAGGAACGTATACAGAACATTACAGTCCTTTATAGCACGGTTCCAGCAATTATGTAAATGAGTAACCAGGTCAGCTCAGGACAGCTCGGTTCAAGTTGTTTGGAAATGGTTTGAGATACAGTGCCCTCTTTAATTATTGGGACAGTGAATTTTTTTTTCTTCTATTGACTCTTTTGACTCACCTTTAATTTGAGGGTATTTTCATCCATTTAGAAATGACAGCACTTTTTGTACATAGTCTCCCGTTTTCTACCTAGAACACCTAGGGCTCAATTTGAACAAACCTTAAGCGATTGTAAATCTAAGTGCAGGCAGTAGCGCTATACTGTAGTTTCAGGGGTCAGAAATACTTAGGCCATTTTCACTATTTCTAATAAAATAAAATGAAATGGGGGAAAAAAACATGAGTTTTGTATATTTCTAAATATGAAGTATGTAGGCGCCAAAAGCACATTAGGATATTCTTGTTCCATGTGCATATGGGCAGTTTGAGTCACGGCTGGATAGGCTGTGTTTCTACTGTTAAAATTCATGACATAACCAACTGCATTACCGCTAAAACCAGCTTTTGGTTGGTTTTTGGTTGGTCTTCTGTTGGAAAATGCCAGTACGTCAGTTTTTAAATGAGGAAATGACAAACTAACGTGGGTTTGACACTAGCGCCGTCTTAACGCCAGCCGAAAATAGAGCCCTTAACATCCTTAGAACTGTTTTTGTAAGAAAGGGTTCTTTAATGATTCTTTGGAAGACAAGAAGGGTTCTACATAGAACCATATATCATATTTCAGGGAGATTTTCTGAATGGTTTGTTAACTGTAATATATGTGTTTTTGCATTGATTGGTTGATTAATTGTATGCTACACAAAGGTAAATAACACACCGTTTTCTAAGCTTATCCAGTCTGTTAGTAATTGTATTTATTGTACCCGTTACTGAGATGGTTGTTCCAGTTTAGATTATTGAGGAAGTCTCAGTATTCAATCTACTCTACTCTGGCAGTCATTCTGAATGCAGGTTGGAAGTGAATAACAACTCCACTTGTTGGATTTCCTAATTCTGGTTGGATTCTAATAGGATGTAATGTGGCCTGTATGTGGCCTGTAAACCAGGAGATTCCTAACACCACAGTGTCAGGGTATAACTAGGCCCTCGAAAGGCCTTATATACTATATGTAATATACTGTCATAAATAATACATACTATACGGAAAATAAGGATTCTGAGCGCTGTTATCGGTGACTTTCAACGTGGCCATGTCCAATGCCAAGCATCGGGTGGAGTGGTGTAAAGCTTGCTGACATTGGACTCTGGAGCAGTGGAAACGCGTTCTCTGGAGTGATGAATCACGCTTCACCATCTGGCAGTCTGACGGACAAATCTGGGTTTGGGGGATGCCAGGAGAACGCTACCTGCCTCAATGTATAGTACAAACTGTAAAGTTTGGTGGAGGAGGTATACTTTGTTTTGCTGTTTGAGCATGACAATGCCCCCGTGCACAAAGCGAGGTCCATTCAGCAATGTTTTGTCGAGATTGTGTGGAAGAAATTGACTGGCCTGCACAGAGCCCTGACTTCAACCCCATCGAACACCTTTGGGATGAAATGGAATGCCAACTGCAAGCCAGGCCTAATCGCCCAACTTTAGTGCCCGACCTCACAAATGCTCCTGTGGCTGAATGGAAGCAAGTCCCTGCAGCAATGTTCCAACATCTAGTGGAAAGCCTTCCCAGAAGCATCTGACACACGGGAGCTTGGTAGCAAGTCCTCAAAGTATGAGTGAATTCACTGCCCTTTTAACCAAATTCAAGATGAAATGCACCCCCAACCTGAATGAACATTTCTCAGCACGTTTCTAGTAAAAATAAAAGACAGGAACACACCCAGATTATAATCTAATCAGTTGAATGTTCTGACCAGACAACAGGGATGTTTCTGATAACCAGTCAACCCAACATACAATCACTTTAAAAATACATCAACCAGAAAACATAGAATGTGATAAATATCCAAATGTGCAGCTCTTTAAAAGCTCTTGAAAAAAACCAAACGCAACAATTTAATTCACACAGTAATATACATTTTGTCAATTCAAGTTTTCATGAGTCATTACACCTCTCCTGGCATCACTGACCTCAGGACTTCCATGGAAATGTCTCTTCCCCGCAGCCTGGTCTCAGAGCATTTTGTATCATTCTGTATGTAAATCCGAGACACTCCATTTAGTAGGATATGTTATGTTTGGTATGGTTACGTAATATAGATGGTTACTTAAGGCATAAACTAAAACAGGGTGGTTGGTCAGTGTGGATAGGTAGGCAAACATCTAGCAATCCAAAGGTTTGGATTTGGACAACTTTAGCATTTTCATCATGGACAACATTAGCATTTTTGCTAATTAGCAACTTTTCAACTACTTACTATATTTGATCTACTTTGCAACTACTTAGCATGTTAGCTAACCCTTCCCCTGACCCTAACATTAAAGGTTTTAGCTAACCCTTCCCCTGATCCCAACCTTAATCCTTTTAGCTAACCCTTCCCCTTACCTTAACCCTTTTAACTAACCATTTTAGCTAACCCTTCACCTAACCTTAACCTTAACCCTTTTAGCTAACCCTAACCTTAACCCTTTCAGGTAACCCTTCATCTAACCTTAACCACTTAACCCAACATTCTGTAAAAGGGAAAAGTTCATCAAACACTGTCACACCATTGAATCTGATAAATATTTCAGTCAAAACAAACAGTAACTCACTACTAATGTATAGTAAACTTAAACCCGACTCAAACTACTTTGAGTCGGGAGCAGAATACCGGTTATTTGGCCGTTGGTCGAGTTGTATTGCAAGAATTTCTGATTGAAATTGATTGGCCAACCCCAGGCTAGGGTCGGGGTTATGAATGGCATCCTGTTCCTTTGTTCGGTGGGAAAAAGCTGAGGACAGGGGAGACTGAACATCTACCTCCCAGCATAACATCTTGATTTGTCCTTTCTGAATAAACCTATTTTTCTCCCCCTTATTTGCTTTGGAGTTTGTGTTATTGAAGAATAACATAAATTGCTAACACCATCTTCCACCACAGAAAATGTCCTGAATCACAGAGTATTATAATGTCAGATATTTGTGTCTTTTCTCTGGTTGTAAGGGATTAGTTGCTCTATTGATCACTACGAAACATATATTTACTGCAGTACTCTCACCTGTTAAAGTGTGTGTGTGTTTCCATCTGTGTGCATTGATTTATTTTATTATATTTGGATTTAGTCCCCATTTGGACTAATCTTCCAAGAGTTCTTAAACATTCAAATTAAATTTATAATACGATCACATTTTCACATATAACACACTATTACAAACATACATAATATACTAACACAATGACCCAATAAATACTCAATCTAAAAAATATTGATTCTTCATCTACTATAGTCCCACAACATTTCTATGTATTATATTTAAATCGTTTTAAAATGATGTTGAAATTTATATATTGAGGTTTCTGGTTTGCTCAGTTAATTTATTCCATTTCTTTATTGCTCTAAATCGAAATGTTCTTTTGCCTATTTCTCTTTTCTGTCTGGACAACACATACAGTGGGGAGAACAAGTATTTGATACACTGACAATTTTGCAGGTTTTCCTACTTACAAAGCATGTAGAGGTCTGTAATTTTTATCATAGGTACACTTCAACTGTGAGAGAAGGAATCTAAAACAAAAATCCAGAAAATCACATTGTATGATTTTTAAGTAATTAATTTGCATTTTATTGCATGACATAAGTATTTGATACATCAGAAAAGCAGAACTGAATATTTGGTACAGAAACCTTAGTTTGCAATTACAGAGATCATATGTTTCCTGTAGTTCTTGACCAGGTTTGCACACACTGCAGCAGGGATTTTGGCCCACTCCTCCATACAGACCTTCTCCAGATCCTTCAGGTTTCGGGGCTGTCGCTGGGCAATACGGACTTTCGGCTCCCTCCAAAGATTTTCTATTGGGTTCAGGTCTGGAGACTGGCTAGGCCACTCCAGGACCTTGAGATGCTTCTTACGGAGCCACTCCTTAGTTGCCCTGGCTGTGTGTTTCGGGTCGTTGTCATGCTGGAAGACCCAGCCACGACCCATCTTCAATGCTCTTACTGAGGGAAGGAGGTTGTTGGTCAAGATCTCGCGATACATGGCCCCATCCATCCTCCCCTCAATACGGTGCAGTTGTCCTGTCCCCTTTGCAGAAAAGCATCCCCAAAGAATGATGTTTCCACCTCCATGCTTCACGGTTGGGATGGTGTTCTTGGGGTTGTACTCATCCTTCTATTCCCCCAAACACGGCGAGTGGAGTTTAGAGCAAAAAGCTCTATTTTTGTCTCATCAGACCACATGACCTTCTCCCATTCCTCCTCTGGATCATCCAGATGGTCATTGGCAAACTTCAGACGGGCCTGGACATGCGCTGGCTTGAGCAGGGGGACCTTGCGTGCGCTGCAGGATTTTAATCCATGATGGCGTAGTGTGTTACTAATGGTTTTCTTTGAGACTGTGGTCCCAGCTCTCTTCAGGTCATTGACCAGGTCCTGCTGTGTAGTTCTGGGCTGATCCCTCACATTCCTCATGATCATTGATGCCCCACGAGGTGAGATCTTGCATGGAGCCCCAGACCGAGGGTGATTGACCGTCATCTTGAACTTCTTCCATTTTCTAATAATTGTGCCAACAGTTGTTGCCTTCTCACCAAGCTGCTTGGCTATTGTCCTGTAGCCCATCCCAGCCTTGTACAGGTCTACAATTTATCCCTGATGTCCTTACACAGCTCTCTGGTCTTGGCCATTGTGGAGAGGTTGGAGTCTGTTTGATTGAGTGTGTGGACAGGTGTCTTTTATACAGGTAACGAGTTCAAACAGGTGCAGTTAATACAGGTAATGAGTGGAGAACAGGAGGGCTTCTTAAAGAAAAACTAACAGGTCTGTGAGAGCCGGAATTCTTACTGGTTGGTAGGTGATCAAATACTTATGTCATGCAATAAAATGCAAATTAATTACTTAAAAATCATACAATGTGATTTTCTGGATTTTTGTTTTAGATTCCGTCTCTCACAGTTGAAGTGTACCTATGATAAAAATGACAGACCTCTACATGCTTTGTAAGTAGGAAAACCTGCAAAATCGGCAGTGTATCAAATACTTGTTCTCCCCACTGTAGATGGTGGACAATCTATTCCTAGTATTTACGGAATGTCTGTCTCTTACCAACTGAATACCATTGTGAATAGAATTTGGCTGTTTTAAATTATGTATGTTATGAAATAAAATAAGCATGTTTTTTTCAATTATCTTGTTGATTGATGACCAACCAAGAACATTGCGCATGACTGCAACAGAAGAACCATATCTCCACCTTAAAACAATCCTTGCTGCTTTGTTCTGTGCATTCTGCAGCCTCCTAACTTCACTTGATGATGCATTTCCCCAGACCACAGAACAGTAGTTCACCTGACTCTATATTAATGCTTGTGTTATTTGCTTAAGAATTGTTCCTGGTAAATATTTAGCTATCCATCTGATCATGCATACTGTTTAAATAATTGTTTTACATAGATGAGTTATTTGAGATGACCATGATAAGCAGTTGTCTAGTTGCACTCCTAGTAGTTTGGTTTCTGCCACTTCCTCAATTTGTACTCCCCCCATACTTAATTGTATCCCATGCTGTGTTGGCCTTTTCCTAGTGGAACAGACTAACATAACTTTGGTTTTCTTGGTGTTTAAAACAAGTTTGTTCCGGCAACCCCACTCCCTGATATTCTCCAAATCTCCTTGTAAAGCTTGCTTGATACATTAATATTTAACACATACGCCATCTTCCTTTTCCTGTGCTTGTTGGCGTACGTGTCATCATCAATATCCGGTCTGCATTGCTGGATTCTCCACTTCCTCTCCGCCTGCATTTGCATAGATCATCTCTTACTTTAATATTTATTTCTTATGTAAATAATTGAGCTTGACTTAGCTTAACCAGTACTAAGAAACCAATGGGATAGTCCCAAAAGTGCAAACTCGAAACACAATACTCTTATTGAGTAAAATATATTTAAAACACTTAGTTCTATATCTCTAAAACTGATTGTCCTGTACGTATCCCCCCCCCCCCCAATCAAGCATATTCAGTATTTGACATAGCTATGTACTGTACTTTGACCCAGTTGTGGTTCCACCTGCTCAGTCCCCCAGAACCACTAACACATTACAACATAATCAAACAATGCATAAAATTATCATATCTGGTGAAATGGAGAAAATAAATCTTACCAGTCTATTAGAGTTGAAAAAAAAAGCATACATTTTTGTATTGGTGTGTTTTCAAAAGGAACGTAACAAAATGTACTGAGTGAGCACAAATGTAATATTGGAGTAAAGTGTCCTTGTGGGTCAGTAGGCTACACTGGGTGTAATATTAGAGTAAAGTGTCCTTGTGGGTCAGTAGGCTACACTGGGTGTAATATTGGAGTAAAGTGTCCTTGTGGGTCAGTAGGCTACACTGGGTGTAATATTAGAGTAAAGTGTCCTTGTGGGTCAGTAACCTACACTGGGTGTAATATTGGAGTAAAGTGTCCTTGTGGGTCAGTAGGCTACACTGGGTGTAATATTAGAGTAAAGTGTCCTTGTGGGTCAGTAGACTACACTGGGTGTAATATTGGAGTAAAGTGTCCTTGTGGGTCAGTAACCTACACTGGGTGTAATATTGGAGTAAAGTGTCCTTGTGGGTCAGTAGGCTACACTGGGTGTAATATTGGAGTAAAGTGTCCTTGTGGGTCAGTAGGCTACACTGGGTGTAATATTAGAGTAAAGTGTCCTTGTGGGTCAGTAGGCTACACTGGGTGTAATATTGGAGTAAAGTGTCCTTGTGGACCTGTAGACTACACTGGATGTAATATTATCTTATTTAGACAAACAATTATGAACTAATATACCACTGGACAATAGGTTCTGATACAAGGTAACGTGGTTAACTTGGGCTTTTTCAGAAAATGTGTGGGTGGTTGGAAACAGACACTATGTGTAACTAAAGTTCACAGTCAACTGAAAGTTAATGTTCCAGAATACTGCGAGTACACATGCACATTTGTGGCCTGCTGGAGGTCATTTTGCAGGGCTCTGGCAGTGCACCTCCTTGCACAAAGGCGGAGGTAGCGGTCCTGCTGCTGGATTGTTGCCCTCCTACGGCCTCCTCCACGTCTCCTGATGTACTGGCCTGTCTCCTGGTAGCGCCTCCATGCTCTGGACACTACGCTGACAGACACAGCAAATCTTTTTGCCACAGCTCGCATTGATGTGCCATCCTGGATGAACTGCACTACCTGAGCCACTTGTGTGGGTTGTAGACTCCGTCTCATGCTACCACTAGAGTGAGAGCACCGCCAGCATTCAAAAGTGACCAAAACATCAGCCAGGAAGCATAGGAACTGAGAGGTTGTCTGTGGTCACCACCTGCAGAATCACTCCTTTTTTGGGGGTGTCTTGCTAATTGCCTATAATTTCCACCTTTTGTCTATTCCATTTGCACAACAGCATGTGAAATTTATTGTCAATCAGTGTTGCTTCCTAAGTGGACAGTTTGATTTCACAGAAGTGTGATTGACTTGGAGTTACATTGTGTTGTTTAAGTGTTCCCTTTATTTTTTTGAGCAGTGTACAATCACCAGATAAACTGACCTGTTATAGTAGTTTAGACATCAGGACACTAAACTATCACCAGATAACTGACCTGTTATAGTAGTGTAGATGTCAGAACACTATACTATCACCAGATAACTGACCTGTTATAGTAGTGTAGATGTCAGAACACTGTACTATCACCAGATAACTGACCTGTTATAGTAGTGTAGATGTCAGAACACTATACTATCACCAGATAACTGACCTGTTATAGTAGTGTAGATGTCGGAAACACTATACTATCACCAGATAACTGACCTGTTATAGTAGTGTAGATGTCAGAACACTGTACTATCACCAGATAACTGACCTGTTATAGTAGTGTAGATGTCAGAACACTATACTATCACCAGATAACTGACCTGTTATAGTAGTGTAGATGTCAGAACACTATACTATCACCAGATAACTGACCTGTTATAGTAGTGTAGATGTCAGAACACTACTGTATACTATCACCAGATAACTGACCTGTTATAGTAGTGTAGATGTCAGAACACTATACTATCACCAGATAACTGACCTGTTATAGTAGTGTAGATGTCAGAACACTATACTATCACCAGATAACTGACCTGTTATAGTAGTGTGTAGATGTCAAAAGAATATACTATCACCAGATAACTGACCTGTTATAGTAGTGTAGATGTCAGAACACTATACTATCACCAGATAACTGACCTGTTATAGTAGTGTAGATGTCAGAACTGTCAGGACCCGGTGTGAGAAACAGTCACTAATAGTCGGCAGAACCCAGAAGTTGAGGCAGACACAGCAGTACTAGAGACGGTGGTTTAACCTCTTTGGGCTGCAGGGGCAGTATTGAGTAGCCTGGATAAAATGTGCCCATTTAAAACGGCCTCGTACTCAATTCTTGCTCGTACAATATGCATATTATTATTACTATTGGATAGAAAACACTCTCTAGTTTCTAAAACCGTTTGAATTATATCTGTGAGTAAAACAGAACTCATTTTGCAGCAAACTTCCTGACAGGAAGTGGAGAATCTGAAATCGATGCTCTGTTCTAGGGCCTGCCTATAAATGTGCTTGATATTTATTAGTATACATGCACTTCATACGCCTTCCACTAGATGTCAACAGGCAGTGAGAGAAGAAATGGAGTGTATAACATGATCTGAGGTCGAATAAAAGCTCTTGGCATGACGTGACCCCAATTTCCTGTTTTCTGGAACGCGCGAGAAGGGACCTGGTATTGCCTTCTGTAAAGCTGTCGTTATAGACGACTAATATCTCCGGCTTTGATTTTATTTGATAAATGTGACAATATCATCGTAAAGTATGTTTTTTCAATATAGTTTTATTAGATTATTGAATTTTTTTGGGGACGTTAGGCGTGTTGCTTTGTCTGCGTTTGTTCACGAAGGAGAGCTTTGCACCACTTTGCTAGCTTTCCGTGCTAATTGACTGGAGAAGAGGACATTCTAAAACCAAACAACGATTGTTCCCGACAAAGGACCCCTTGTACAACATTCTGATGGAAGATCATCAAAAGTAGGACCCATTTTACGATGCTATTTCATATATCTGTCGAACATGTGTACTATTAGTTTGCGCCCAGATTTTGGGCACTCTCTCGCTATAACTAAGCTGGATGTCGTAATGAAGTTATTTTTAGAATTCTAACACGGCGATTGCATTAAGAACTAGTGTATCTATCATTTCCTATACAACATGTATTTTTTAGTAACGTTTATGAATAGTTATTTGGTCAGAATTGTTGAGTGTCATAAAAATATCCGCACATTCTGGGAAAAAGATGCTACGTTAGCACAAGGTATAACCACTGACTTCAGTTCTAAATATGCATATTTTCGAACAAAACATAAGTGTATGTATAACCTGATGTTATAGGACTGTCATCTGATGAAGCTTATCAAGGTTAGTCAAAAATTATATATCTTTTGCTGGTTTGTTACGATCGCTAACTTTTGCTGCTGGTAAATGGCTTGTGTTTATGGCTATTGTGGTAAGCTAATATAATGCTATATTGTGTTTTCGCTGTAAAACACTTAAGAAATCGGAAATATTGGCTGGAATCACAAGATGCTTGTCTTTCATTTGCTGTACACCATGTATTTTTCAGAAATGTTTTATGATGAGTATTTAGGTATTTCACGTTGGTGTCTGTAATTACTCTGGCTGCTTCGGTGCTATTTGTGACGGTAGCTGTGATGGTAGCTGCAATGTAAAACTGATTTATACCTCAAATATGCACATTTTTCGAACAAAACATAGATTTATTGTATAGCATGTTATAAGACTGTCATCTGATGAAGTTGTTTCTTGGTTAGTTTGGTTGGTTTTGTGCATGCTACCTGTGCTGTGAAAAATGTCTGTCCTTTTTTGTATTTGGTGGTGAGCTAACATAAATATACGTGGTGTTTTCGCTGTAAACATTTTAAAAATCGGACATGTTGGCTGGATTCACAAGATGTTTATCTTTCATTTGCTGTATTGAACTTGCTAATGTGTGAAAGTTAAATATTTCTAAAAAATATATTTTGAATTTCGCGCCCTGCACCTGAAGTGGCTGTTGTCATATTGTGCCCGGCTTCGGGCTTGCAGCCCAAAGAAGTTAATAAAGGAAAAAGATCTTCAGGCAAAAAATATAAATCCACAACGTCAAAAGTAATGCCAAGAGAAAAAATGAATATCCTCCAAGACACAATGAAAATCCACAAAGTGGTAAGAACAGCAGGGAAAAACAAACCTCAAAAGAATAATCAAAAATAAACAAGAACAAAACCAGAGTACCTCAGGAAAATCCAACTAGAGAAATAAATGTTCACAGCATGGCTGGGTGCTAACATACAAACATAGAGCAAAGAACTGAGGAACACTAAGGGTTTAAATACTTACAAGGAAATGAGGCACAGGTGCAAATAATAACTAGAACAAGGGAAAAACAAAAGGTTCAAAAAGGCGCAATGGGGGCATCTAGTGACCAAAACCTGAATAATCCTGGCCAAATCCTGACAAGAACACTACACTATCACCAGATAACTGACCTGTTATAGTAGTGTAGATGTCAGAACACTATACTACCACCAGATAACTGACCTGTTATAGTAGTGTAGATGTCAGAACACTATACTATCACCAGATAACTGACCTGTTATAGTAGTGTAGATGTCAGAACACTATACTATCACCAGATAACTGAGCTGTTATAGTAGTGTATATGTCAGAACACTATACTATCACCAGATAACTGAGCTGTTATAGTAGTGTAGATGTCAGAACACTATACTATCACCAGATAACTGACCTGTTATAGTAGTGTAGATGTCAGAACACTATACTATCAGTAGATAACTGACCTGTTATAGTAGTGTAGATGTCAGAACACTATACTATCACCAGATAACTGACCTGTTATAGTAGTGTAGATGTCAACACTATACTATCACCAGATAACTGACCTGTTATAGTAGTGTAGATGTCAGAACACTATACTATCAGGAGATAACTGACCTGTTATAGTAGTGTAGATGTCAGAACACTATACTATCAGGAGATAACTGACCTGTTATAGTAGTGTAGATGTCAGAACACTATACTATCACCAGATAACTGAGCTGTTATAGTAGTGTAGATGTCAGAACACTATACTATCACCAGATAACTGACCTGTTATAGTAGTGTAGATGTCAGAACACTATACTATCACTAGATAACTGACCTGTTATAGTAGTGTAGATGACAGAACACTATACTATCACCAGATAACTGACCTGTTATAGTAGTGTAGATGTCAGAACACTATACAATCACCAGATAACTGACCTGTTATAGTATTGTAGATGTCAGAACACTATACTATCACCAGATAACTGACCTGTTATAGTAGTGTAGATGTCAGAACACTATACTATCACTAGATAACTGACCTGTTATAGTAGTGTAGATGTCAGGACACTATACTATCACCAGATAACTGACCTGTTATAGTAGTGTAGATGTCAGAACACTATACTATCACTAGATAACTGACCTGTTATAGTAGTGTAGATGACAGAACACTATACTATCACCAGATAACTGACCTGTTATAGTAGTGTAGATGTCAGAACACTATACTATCACCAGATAACTGACCTGTTATAGTAGTGTAGATGTCAGAACACTATACTATCACTAGATAACTGACCTGTTATAGTAGTGTAGATGTCAGAACACTATACTACCACCAGATAACTGACCTGTTATAGTAGTGTAGATGTCAAAAGAACAGAACAATGCTGGTGAACCTAGTTATCTGTGTGATCAGCAGACAGAGATTTCTCTCTGGTTTTGTGATGAAACAAAGGTATAGTTTTATTTATTCTGCCACTGTGTGTTCTTATTGTCTTGACCTTTAGGACTATATATCACGGTGTCAAAGCATATGAATTAACAGGTTATTGAGCAAACAACGCAATTATCACAACAGGTTGTAAAATTGTTTTTATTCTGACTCCCTCAGTGATTTTACCCACGCACCACTACTGGTGTGATGACTAGTTGTGATTATTAAAGAGAATTAATCTAGTAAACAAGTGTTGCAGACGCTGTTTGGTTGTTTTTCAAATCCCAGATTTAAACTGAAGATTAAATATTGAATTCAGATTTATAGAGGAGTGATGAGACGACTCAAGGAATCTATGACAGGTTCTCCAGGTCCAATATTATTTTAATACACCACGGTGGAAGGGTTGCACTTCAACAAACACCATGACAATGTCAAGATCTACATGTATTTTATGTAGCCAACTCACACATCTGGTTGGCCCAAAACCACCCATACATTTGATTCGTTGACATGGGAAGTTTCCTCAGCCGTTACTACCACCGATAATTATAGAGTTGACAGGTGAAAACCACTTAAATATGGCATAAACATGTTTAACAGACAGCTAACATGTTACTATGACCACTGACATGGTACTTAATAATACATGGTTCGATCTGGTCAACAACTCAGGTTTCAGAATGTCTTGGTCAGTGTATTCACTGGTCCAGAATGAGCAGCAAGAGGAATTTATCTGTCAGATTGTCTGTGACCGTTTAAAGTGTGGTTTCTGGTTTCTGAACAGGAGTGAGGATTCCAACACAGTATATACATTCTACTGATTCACACAGTGCATGAATATAATATATAGAATATACTGGATAAATATATTGGGTATATATTGGATTAGAATAATTGAGAATATATGTTGATTCAAATTTTGGTCTTCAAAACTATAGAACCAAGGACTAGTTATTTTATTCAACACACAACACTACCCTTATACACTTTGGCTTTTTCTCAGTCGTCTGAAAGTCAGTCCTCTCCTTCACTGATCTGCCAATCAGTGAGGATTCAGGGGAGGAGACAAGGAGAGAAGGGATTTTGAAGCAATTGGTCATTTGCATTTCCACAGATGACATACCAACACCCCCATCTAGTTATTCATTCTGGTATTTTCTTTATTACCAGGGGCTGAACGTATCAATAGAACACAGAACATCAATAGTATTCAGAGCAAGAGCGCTAACTTAGGATCCGTTTAGCCTTTTAGATCACATTGAATAAGACTACATGGACAGGGAGGACCTGATCCTAGATCAGCACTTTACTCAGACACTTGATACACACTTTGTGTGCCTTTATTTGTATCTAGCTGATTAAAATGGTAGAGAACAGATTCCAGGTGAACAATTAGTGTACATTTTTTTATTGATGTACCGTATTTCTCATGAAGCCAAATAATGTTTTTCATCCAAATCTTTTTAAACCAAATAATGTTTTATTAATTGATTGATTTGTATTCGTCATTTGCATTAACTCACGATATGTCTGTAAACTATGTGTTCACTGCAACAAAAAAATCATTTGTAAGTGATAATAATAATAAACAAAATTAACTTTGCCCAACTGAAAGTCATTCCCTCCAGCTCTACAGAGTTCAAACTCACATTATTATCAGAATCACCATACTTGTTGCCATTAACTATAAACATTTAATCATCATCATCATCATCAACTGCAAAAATAAAATCATCAACAACATCATCATCATCATCAACTACAAAAAGAAAATCATCAACATCATCAACACAATAAGAAAATCATCATCATCATCATCATCAGCACAATAAGAAAATCATCCTCAACAACAACAAGAAAATCATCATCCAGGCATTTCCCTCAAGATTGACTTTGAACATTGGGAAATACCTTCAGAACCAGCCACGTCATTAAACAAATCACTATTAAGGTGTGGCCAAATAAAACATGTTTTAAATCTTCTTAGTAATAATTTTTGATTAAGTAAATTATTGAAAGTATAATGAATGTGTAATACCTCTATTTGAAACAAGAAATGCATTTTTCACAATAAGACTTACATTAGGATGAAAATGCAGATATGTAAATTGCTAAGAGATCATATAGTTTATTCATGTACTTGTAAATTTGACTCTCTGTGATCCAGTTGTGTATTTCCAAATCTGCACATTATTTCAACAACTCTGGGTGACTGGCTCCTCACATTTTGATTCTGTGATGAAACCAGAGTTATTTCTGGTTGTCAAGTCTTTGAATGTTCAATTATATGTTAACATGTTGGTAAACAAGAGTCATTATATACAGTAGAACTCCACTTTATTTCATGTTGAAAGCCTCTTTCAAGCTCTTCAATGCGTCATCATGTGTTAATGTCTTCCAGTCCTCTGGGATATCAGCAGGAAGTGCATTTATCTCTGTAGCAATTCTCTCATTGAATGTGGTCATCACATACTTCCAGTAGTCTGAAGCCTTAATGCTGGGATCTCCAGTTATGATCCAGTCAGGGTAATATTTCTGGTAGTCCTTGTAGGGGTGAGGATTCTCTCCCGTCACCAGGGGGTGGATGAATAATAAATTACTGGTTACATCAGAGGAACATATGTTAGTTAATAACTTATTTGTAGGTCTGAACTGTACACTTTTTAGACCTTGTGGACGATGAATTGATGTAAAGTGTTGGGCATGGTCCTTCCCTCCTGCTTCACAGGGTGCACCGCAGAAAGGACATTGCTTGCCACAGCCAAACAGACTGGTGAACATCTTGTCCTGAGGCTTGAATGGCAGAGATTTGAGTCTCTCTTCAATATCTCTTTGATGGTTGTACGTAACGGCTAGTGACTGCTCCATTTCTCTCACAAACTCTGTGAGGTAGACAGCAAACTGTTTTGTGTCTGCAGTGTTCAGAATCAAGATGGACTCCAGAGCATCCTTGAGGACCAGCTTATCTTCAAGGGCTCTGCAGATGTTCTGAATGAATGTCTTGACATCATTTACATTTGTTGTGCCAGTTGTTTTTCTGGTGTTAGAGATTGCGTCAGTGATCATCTTGACTATCTCTGAAATATGTTTATTTTCCAATTTCTCCAGACTGCGGTCCTTTGACAATTGTTGGACAATCTGGTCAAACAGCCAGTCCTTCACAAACTTTTCATAATAGTTAATGTACTCTTTATATTTCTTATATTTTCCATCAGTCAGGAGTTGTTTCAAAACGGAGAACTGGAAAGCCCATTTTGTGCTGTAATCCTGTGACCCTTTACCTGTCTTCATTTCATCAACTACATCAGGACCAATCATTTTGGTCACATAGTCCTGTACAGCTGGTTGTAAGAGCTTTGAGAACTCCTCAGCTTTCTTTTGGCACTGATCTTGGTTGTGAAATATGTGTTTGAACTCAGTAAGGTACTTGTTCTTAGACAGTTCCAGACACTTCCTTGGGTCATTGAGTGAGATGAAATCATTATGCATCTTCTGGAACTGTCTTGCTGCTCTGCCACAGATGTGTTGTTTGAGAGAAACCTCACATTCATCACTGACTTCAACATTCTTGTGTTGTTGCAATGTTTCATCAATCTTGTTCAGCAGCTCTTTGATGTAAGTATCATGGTAATCTGTTTTGCTTTCCACCTTCTGTGTTATAAACAACTGACACTGTGTTATGATGTCATCACATAACTCTTGTAGTTTATTACTGAAATGGTCGATGTCCAAGTGCTTAACAAAGCCCTCAAATCTCTTCCCTAAACCCCCCGTTTTCACAACAAATTCTTTTTTACCACATTCCACCAGGTTGTTTCCAACCACCATACTATTGACGTGGCCACCCCTTGTTGATAGATTTCCATTTAACATAAAGAAGGCATCCTGAGCCACATCTCTTCTTGGGAGTCCTTTGAAGCGTATCTCAGAAAGAGTTTCCCTCCACATGTTTTCAAACTCTTCACTGAGTTCCATATCTGATAGAACAGATTTTTTCTGTCTACATTTCTGAAGCAGAGTCAGAACCTTCTTTTCCATTGTACTTGCCTGAGAACTCTTGATGTTGTTCAGTTCTGTCATTCCCTCTTTGATTTCAACAGCTCCTTGCAGTTTGTTCCTCACTGTGTTTTCTGTCTCTCGTCTCAGTGTTTTGGCGCTAGACACAAAGTCCTCCTTGTATTTTTCCACCAGATTGACATGTCCATCTTGCTTTTCAAAATATTTTACCAGATTGTCTTGGATTTTCTTTTCTCCCTCTGACAGTTTCCCAGATGCTTCTATCATCAAGTCTTGTAGCACATCTCTTATGGACCTCTGGAGATGTTGATCTGTCATGACAAAATTGGATATTTTGTTTTCAGCACTCACCATCCATTTATACATCTCCTTCTGGAAGGTCCATTCCCAACCATTGTACTCAGAGCATAATCTGGAGTATGCATCTGCAACCAAGCTGTTTCTGAAACTGAAGATGAATTTCTCAAATTTAACAGACTCCCACAAACTTTGTGTCCACTTCAGGAAATGTGTCATGTCATCATTACTCTGGCAATTTCTGAAATCTTTCATCAAGGTCTTCTTGAAGCTGTACACAGCCTCACTGTATCCAGCATTGACTGGAGCCATAGGGGGAGTCCCATGCCAGAGTCCTGGGATGTAGCAGCTGCTTGTGTCTGGATCATAGTCCATCACATCAGTGAACTTGGTGATATTGTCCTTCTTCTCCATTCTGGCTGCTGCCAGGGTCATTTGATTCAACTTTTCCAACATCTTCTTCCTGTCCCTCATGTTGTTGTCATGAGCAGACATGTCTGACACATTCTGGTGCACAAAATGACATACTGGCTTCTTCCCCACTTCCTTCATCCTGATAAAAGCATGAACAACAATCTGTAGAATGTCTTTCATCTCTGTGGAGTTCTCCATGGACATGTTGATGATAGTGACATCACTGAGTCCTATCACCAGTGTGGCCAGTTCATTGTCATGTTCATGGCTGTCATCTAGTTGAGCCAACTCTGGTGATTTCAACCCCTCTGTGTCAATCACCATGATGAAGTCACATTTCAGCTCCTCCTTGAGGTCTTTGTTGACTTTAATCAGTAGCATGAAGGCCCCTCTGGTGCATCTTCCACTGCTGACAGCAAACTGGACTCCAAACATGGTGTTGAGGAGAGTGGACTTCCCTGTGCTTTGTACACCTAAAACTGTGACAACCCGGATCTTGCTGTTGGATTGGACAAGAGTATGAAGCTGAGTCAGTACAGCTGATATCCATTTCAGAGGGATATTTGATGCATCTCCATCCACAAGCTCAATGGGGAAACCATCCAACAGCATCTGAGCACACAATCCAGGGAGATGCTCCATCTGTTTCCTTTGAGGACTGTCTTCAGGGAGGGAGCAGGCAGCTTCATATAACTGGCCCAACTCACGCAGGAAGTGTTCAAGTCCCAGGGAACAGTCAGATAATTGCTTATCCAAATCTTTAATGTCATCTTTTTTCTCAGGAGAATTTTGGCAAAGATCTTTGTACCGGTCCCTCAAAGCAGACAGGTTCTGCCGTGACAGATTGTCCAGATTTATCCGCATCCATTTGAGGAAATAGGAACGCTCCGCTCCTGATCCTGACAATCCTGAAATGAAGCTTGCCATTGCATCTGACATGTCAAATGTATATTGTTTCTTTCTCAGCTCTTCCTCCTTTCTCTTCAGAGAGCTCTTGTAGTGTTCAATGTCTTGACCTCCTGCTTTTCTCAGTCCACATCTCTCTTTCTCCAACTGGGAAAGCTCTTTCCAGATTGTTCCTTGTAAGGGTAGCTGTTCATTTTTGAATTTCATTGTGTCTTTGAAGTTACTGGTGATTTCTTCTGCCTTCTTTCTGGCACTCTGACACTCACCGTCTTCATCAACCAGAATCCCAAACTGATGAGCCACGTCAGCCATGTTTTCAATTGTCAATCTGTTTTTACTTTTTTCGATGATGTCACCCACAGATGACTGCAGGGTTTTGACAAATTCTGCATCATTCTGCTTCTTCTTCACAATCACATTTGTTGGGTTGATACTGTAGTTTGTGATCATTTTCTTCAATGTGTCCACCCTGAATGTTTTATTCTGAGAGTTGACAACCAGAAATATCTCTGCTTTTGTGATTTTTCCTTCCAAAACCTTGAGATCTGCCTCAAAATCATCAATGAAAATGTAAACTGCAGCTGATGTTTGACACAGAAAGGAGAACTGTGTTTCAAAGGACCTGATGTCTCCTCTGAGATTGGCAACAGATACAGGCTTAGTGAACATGTCTATGTTTCTGTTCCCACATGGAAAGTACCAGCTGATTTCAACCAGACCATCTGAGATTTGACGAGGGACATCGCCACATTCCATATCATGATGAACAAATGTGTCATGGTACTGTTGAGGGTTACTAAGCAACTTGTTCAAAATCTGAGACTTGGACAAGCTGCTCTCTCCTAGCCTAACAAAGGACACCATAGGAATATCAGAGAGTACAATTCTCTCCTCCACAAAAGCATTTGTGGCCATTTGGGAAGAGGGTCTAAATTTCCTCACTATGTCCCTCAAGGCCCACAGCATCAAAGTGCTTTGTTTTGTGTCACAGTTGGGCAGCAGCAGAGGAACAGCAAACTGACACATGGACATTTTCTGGACCATCTCCTGCTGCAGGAAACCATCTGAACACAGAAACAGGGCAGTTATCAGGTCCAGTGGATTAATGACATTGCTGTTATCAGTGTCAGTGTTCAGGTTGTCTACACCACAATAGGAAACCTCCTGGTCAGTGGTCAGACATTTCACACTCCTAGCATTCACATTTGCCATCATTAATTTCTTAAGGAAGGCCCCTGGAAGTGACTGCATAGTGGTAAGAGGTTCATCTGATGTAGTATCATCATTTATCTCAAGGACAGTACTTAACGTCAGCTTGTTTTCATAATGATCTTCTAGTCCAGTCTTGGACAACAGCTCCTTGAGACTGGGTTCTGTAAATAGAAAGGAAGATCAGGAAAAAGAAAAGATCCAGGAAATTCACCATCAAAAATGTATTCCAGTCAAAACAACAGTTTGTTGATTACTTGGGTTAAAACCCTGGGAGACAAAAGGGTAGATCAACTCTCAGGTAGGAGGTGCTTCCCAGCTGATTGTTTATTCTGAAGGTGGATATTACATTGAAGAGCTGACATTGTTTTGAAGGTACAAATCCAACATATTTTACAAAAAGGTTTTTCTATGTTGAAATTTGGTTAACATGATGACATGATCCTGGAGTAGAATTACTCCCCTCAAAAAAACAGTTTGTTGATTACTTTTTTCAAGTCCAATGTATTTTCCACATAGATTCTATGTCACAATACGTTGACAATTTACGTTTAAATAAAGTTGATTCAACCAGATTTTTCCCCGACAATACTTAAGTAGGGTACTTTCTTACTTGTGGTGAGGGTTGTTGACACCAGTTGACTTTGCGTTCCATTTTCCAGCACAGTGCAGACAGTGACAGAGTACTGAGTACCACCTTGCAGGTCAGAGAGAGTGATGCTGGGTGAAGATGTGGTAGTGATGTGTGGTTCTGTCCCTGGACAGCGAGGAAGTACTAAGGGAAAATGCATTATTGTCAAGGCTACAGTTTAACTCCAGTAATATATCACAGACAAGAAGAAGAGTAGTAGTAAAATAGTAAAGGCCAGATTGTAATTCCTTTTGATGTGGGAAGAAATAAGCTAAAAACAGAAGTCACACAACAGAAGTTGGATTTGTAATGTAACAAAAATTAAGCATTTCGCTACATTCATATCTGATGGCACTGCACCTCTGGTAAATTAGAGCAACCACAAACAAATTAAAATAATAAAACTTGTATGCTGTGATTATAAATCCTCTCCACAATAACAAGTGTTTAACACTGTACTACTGATAAAGTTAAAACAAGCAGAGGCAGATCAATTCCTTGACATAATGACTGACACTAATGGGAAGCAAGCATGAATTCTGATATCATTAAAACGTTTATTAATTTCATTACCATTCTGCATGATGAGGTCTGTGGAATTCACCATCATATATTTCTCATAGTGAAGATACTGTACCTTTACATCCCATACTGACACATCCATTAGGATGTTGGGTTTGGTCCAATCCTGGTGGCTGGCTCCAGCTAACAGCAGCTGATGTGGTGTCTACTGAGTCAACAGTCAGCTGGTCTGGAGCAGGAAGTACTAAGGGAAAATACATTATTGTCAGTGTTACAGTTTAACCCCAGAAATACTGTGCATAATACAGGAGGAAAATAACAATAGTAGGTGAAAAGTAGAATAGGCCAGCTTGCAAGTACTTTTGATATGGGAAGAAATATGCTAAAAACAGAAGTCACACAACATTAGTTGGATTTGTAATTTAACAAAAATGAAGAGTTTCCGCTATATTAATTTATTAACGGTGCTGCACCTCTGCTAAACTGTTGCATCCACACCCCGCAACACAAAAATGAAAAATATATAAATTAAAATAATGTTTATTATAATTCCTCTCCACAATAACAAGTGTTTAACACTGTACTACTGATAAAGTTAAAGCAAGCAGAGGAAGATCATTGACAGAATGAATCACAGGAATAGAAGCAAGAATGAATTCAGATATTATAATAAACTTTCATTGATTTCAACACATAACTGCATTATGAGATGAGGAATTCACCATCATATATTTAGAATCAGGGAAGATACTGAACCTTTACATGCCATGCTGACACATCCATTATGATTAGTTAGTAACAATTCATTTGCACTATATATCCATAACACATTCATTACACATCTATAAGCATTTCATGAACGTGTTATAACAGGTCATGTCATGTAGGAGCTCATATGTAGGTATCTTTATAGATGCATCATTACAATGACAGCATAGTGTCATCATTATGGCTGTTCTCTAAAGTGTACTTCTGGAATGCCAGTGTTACTGAATATGCCAAAAGGCCAAACCAGGTTATGCTGATATATATAGCCTGTACCAGCCTCATTACCCCACCAGCTGGTATATAACTTCTTATTCTTCTCCTTGAGGTCAATGATGCATGAAGATCTCCACAGGGGTGAATCCTCAGGGTAATTTGACTGATCACATCATGTAGTTGAGACTCATACAGAACTCTTTCGTAACCCATTAATCCTATCCAGTCAAGGTTAAGTCAAATCTAATTTCCCATTCATAAACCATTTATAGCTAAGCACATTTACAGCTAAGCACTTCGTGGTAATTAACTGTGCTGTTTGCCACTCTGATATATAACACCAACATTAAATGTCTACAGTGCATTCGGAAAGTATTCAGACCCCTTGACTTTCTCCACATTTTGTTACATTACAGCCTTATTGTAAAATTAATTAAATCGTTTTTTCCTCATCAATCTACACACAATACCCCATAATGACAAAGCTAAAACAGTTTTTTTTATGTTTGCAAATGTATTCAAAATAAAAAACTGATATCACATTTCCATAAGTATTCAGACCCTTTACTCAGTACTTTGTTGAAGCACCTTCGGCAGCGATTACAGCCTCGTGTCTTCTTGGGTATGACACTACCAGCTTGGCACACCTGTATTTGGGGAGTTACTCCCATTATTCTCTGCAGATCCTCTCAAGCTCTGTCAGGTTGGATGAGGAGCATCGCTGCAAAGCTATTTTAAGGTCTCTCCAGAGATGTTCGATCGGGTTCAAGTCCGGGCTCTGGCTGGGCCACTCAAGGACATTCAGAGACTTGTCCCTAAGCCACTCCAGCATTGTATTGGCAGTGTGCTTAGGGTCGTTGTCCTGATGGAAGGTGAACCTTCGCCCCAGTCTGAGGTCCTGAGCGCTCTGGAGCAGGTTTTCATCAAGGATCTCTCTGTAATTTGCTCCGTTCATCTTTCCCTCGATCCTGACTAGTCTCCCAGTCCCTGCTGCAGAAAAACATCCCCACAGCAGAATACTACCACCACCAAGCTTCACCGTAGGGATGGTGCCAGGTTTCCTCCGGACGTGACGCTTGGCATTCAGGCCAAAAAGTTCAATCTTGGTTTCATCAGACCAGAGAATCTTATTTCTCATGGTCTAAGTCCTTTAGGTGCCTGTTGGCAAACTCCAAGCGGGCTGTCATTTGGCTTTTACTGATGAGTGGCTTCTGTCTGGCCACTCTACCATAAAGGCCTGATTGGTGCAGTGCTGCAGAGATGGTTGTCCTTCTGGAATGTTCTCCCATCTCAACAGAGGAACTCTAGAGGTCTGTAAGAGTTACCATCGGGTTCTTGATCACCTCCCTGACCAAAGCCCTTCTCCCCCGATTGCTCAGTTTGGCCGGGTGGCCAGCTCTAGGAAGAGCCTTGGATGTTCAACCTTCTTCCATTTAAGAACGATGGAGGCCACTGTGTTTTTCCAGACCTTCATTGTTGCAGAAATGTTTTGGTACCCTTCCCCAGATCTGTGCCTCGACACAATCCTGTCTCTGAGCTCTACGGACAATTCCTTCGACCACATGGCTTGGTTTTTGCTCTGACATGCACTTCTTAGTCTTCATCTTTGGTGTAATGGCGTTTGCAACAATTCGCTGTGCATTCCGCCACCTACTGTACTTATAGATAATAAGAATCTTAAAAGGAAAAAATGCGGGGTAAAAAAGTAATTTAAGAAATCCATCACACTATCAGTAAGGAAATGTTAATTAAACTAAATCAGCCTGCTTTTCTATTTGAATCAGGTCTCTACACAGGCTCAGAAGGATCCTGTGATGGAGGGACATTTCCTGGCGACAGTAGTCCTTGCAGTGCTTCTGCAGTTAAGTCTTGGAGGCCCAAACAGTTCTAGGCTGCAGATAAAATAATGTCCAGCTTTTTGGGCTTCTTGGATACTTGTGCAGTACATTTAATAACTGTGGCTATAAATGATACAAAATCCACCTTTATCACAATACGTGTATCCAGATCACTTGATTCATAACATTTGCAACTGGTTGTGGTGCATCCTCCGCCATATCTTCTTCAGAACTGTGGCCTCTTGCCCTTTCAACTCGCTTCACCTCCTTCACATAGGAGATTTGCTGTTTAGCCCTGATTCCTGACACCTCAACCTCTGTCACCCCAACAGGGCAGTCAGGGAATTCAGAAATCCCCACCACAATTACAACATTTTACATTCAAAGACTCTTCAATAACCTATTCCTTCCGTCTGCAAACACGTGACACATGGCCAAACATTTTACGCTTCCTGCATTGCATCGGGTTTTGCACAAACGCTCTTATGGCGTATCTTTCGTATCCCAACTTTACATAGGGTGGTAATTACTCATCAAACATCAATAATACAGATAAACTCTGCTCCTTTTCCCCATTCTCCATACGGGTCAAGCGATGTGCATTAACTACTCCTGGAGTTTTCAACCTAAGATATTGATTATCAATGTCCAACTGGACACCATAGATAACATCTTTTACAAGGTACCTGCTCCTAAAATCAAAGCTGTTCACTTCATGTGTCGATACTTTCACTAGCCACAATCCACGATCCTTTTGCTCTTTAGAAACACACGATATCAACACCATACCACTCCTGGTTACTATGACTACACGATATCAACACCATACCACTCCTGGTCACTATGACTACACGATATCAACACCATACCACTCCTGGTCACTATGACTACACGATATCAACACCATACCACTCCTGGTCACTATGACTACACAATATCAACACCATACCACTCCTGGTCACTATGACTACACAATATCAACACCATACCACTCCTGGTCACTATGACTACACGATATCAACACCATACCACTCCTGGTTACTTTAACTGCATCCACTTTCCCCAACGCCTTCTTCAACGTCCTCGTGACTTCAAAAGGGTTTCCCAAATAAACATTCTTATCCCAAGAACGCACTCCAACGATTCATCAGACTCATTTTCCACATACATTTTAGCCCTTTTTGTTCCATTCTTGAACTTCACTGTTCTCGCTAACTGTACTCAATGTGCTTTCAACTTCAAATGACACTTCTGCTTCCGCCATCTCACCACCTCTGACATGCACTGTCAACTGTGGGACCTTACATAGACAGGTGTGTGCTTTTCCAAATAATGCCCAATCAATTGAATTTATCAGAGGTGGACTCCAATCAAGTTGTAGAAACATCTCAAGGACAATCAATGGAAACAGGATGCACCTGAGCTAAATGTTTAGTCTCATAGCAAAAGGTCTGAATACTTATGTAAACAAGATATTTATGTTTTTTTTATTTCTATAAATTTACAAAAATGTCTAGAAACCTTTGCTTTGTCATTATGGGGTATTGTGTGTTGATTGATGATGATTATTTTCTATCTAATCCATTTTAGAATAAGGCAGTAACGTAACAAAATGTGGAAAAGTGAAGGGGTCTGAATACTTTCCAATGCACCATAATTACCATGAAGAGCTTGGTATGTATGAATTATATGCCAATGTAATGTCATTTCTATTTTCCCATTCATAAAGCATTTATAAACATGCATAACTGATGTACACACTATGTTAAAGGAAATGTGAACATTTTATTTATGTTTTCCAGATTGCTGAGGACTCCTGGCTATTATTGACATTTTTCAGTTTAACTTTTCTTGACCATTCAAACCATTAAAATTCAATTCCCCATTTCAGACTAATAGCAGTAACTATTTTAATGAGTAAAATGTATTAACACTGGGTGGTAAAGCTAGCTAGCATTTCCCTCTTATTCACTGATGTAGCTAGTTAGCTAGCAGCTAGGTAAGCCCCTGGCACAATGTCAACATGTTTTTCAAATCGGTCAATAAACGTTACAAAATCGTCATCAAACTCATTAAACATTTAGTTTTTAAAAATTCACTATTACATTGTATTTTTTCACATTACAAACCTTTGAAAACAGGAAGAATTATGAGGCAGGAACCAGCTGCATTCATATTGACTGCAGAGGAGAGCTGACAGGTTAATGACATCACTTCCTTCTTAACAATTTTTCTTATTTTAAATGTGCAAATGTACGACGCCAGTCATGAAATAGTGAACAAAAAAGGTTAACTAAATGTTACATTTGTTTTTTGATGATTTTGGTGGAAGCAAGAGGTCAACTGGAAGTGACATTTTACTGACCTCTCACCCTATCCTCCCATGCAGCCAAAATGGAAAGAATCTCATGTTCCTTTCTCTTATTTTTTCCTGTTGTTAAAGGTTCCGAATGTGCAAAAGTACAATGTAAATCTTAAAATAGTGAGATAGTTAACTGTTAACTAAATGTTTCAAGAATTTTACAACGATTTTGTAACGTTTATTGTCCTAGTTAGAAAACATGTTTATATTGTTCCAGCTACTGTAGTTCCTAGCTACAGCTATTTATTAGTGAATAAGAGGGGAATGCTATCTAGTGTTAACACCCTGTGTTAGAAAGTTTCACTCACTAAAATAGTTAATGTGACTTGTGTAAGAAATTGTAATAGATACTGGCAACTTGTTTTAACAACTTCTCAACACAAGCTATACTTGACACAACATGCACCCATCCCCCTCTATACCCCCACACTTCGTACCCTTAATGATAATAACCACAGACCCACACACACTCCCCTCCCCCATGAACAGGCCCCTGCTAAAACAGAACGCACATGCATTCTGCTCGAGGTTGAGACTCTAAGACAAAGAACTATGTTAAGAGCCAATGGAACGTCGACATCAGGCCCGAACAGGACTACCCACGACCCAGATCGACCAATCAGAAGGCCAGACTACAAGATCAACCTACTTCATTTATTGCATATATAATCAGCACAATATGTTTAGGGGTCTCTTTTCCGACGATTCCATACGAGTCAGACAGAACGGGGCCGTGCTGCACGATTTCTAAGATATCTTTACCTGTGAATAAACTGCCTTATTATACAATATCCACCTCGTCCTATGTCTCAACTTGATCTCCTGTCTCCAGTAAATGTTTTATCAACACTTGCGAAAGCCAATGTCCCACTTTAAATCTTTCTCATATTTTATATTATTATTACTTGAAACGCTACTCATTTTACGCCATAGGCCAACGGACTCTGACGTAGGATTTTGTACGTAAAACAATATTTTTAAAAAATAGCAACGTCCTGCTCCTTCCCTGACTTTTCCTAAATATTAATATTTTACATTGCTCAGTTGTCAGAATTTTTTAAATCACGAATATAAACATATTAAGAGGCTGTTTACCAGTTGTCGTTTTTTTAATATTTTTTTACAGCTGTTAGTGATTTAAGAGGGCAAGACAAACGTGTCATCGGGCTATGGAACCCTGGCGCTTATGCATCTCTTTCCTCACTGAATTAATGTTGCCAATGGATGAATGGGCATTACACAACGGGTAGTTCTAATCCTGTATTCTGATTTGTTAAAACAGCATTTCAGTCAGTGTCTATTCCACAAGTTACCACCGGCTAAATCTATGACATTAAAATGCCTATTTACTCTGTTCCATCTGACTGCGCAATTCATAAACTTAATCTCCACTATAAAAGTGTCTAGACATTATCTCACATTTCTTTTAGACTAACATTTTGTTTTCAACAGCAGATATTTGTATAAACCTTGCTGTCTGTCTCCGACACTTGCAACATTGTTTCAATATTCAAATTCGATCTCCAGCTGTCCCATAGTAATGACAAGTCTGTAGTCAGGATGAGACAGACAAGCAAGCAGCGGTTCTCAGCCAGTCAAAATAATGAATCAACTGGCATCATTTTTATGGAAATATACAAAGAAATGTCATTTGAAAAAAGGTAAAACGAAATGAAGTGCATCTAGTTTGCAGTCTTTCCAGCTTCAGTTTGAAGTGATTGTGTTAGCTATGTTTGTTGGCTAGATCCTCTAAACAACAGTGTCCTGGCGAGAGAGCACATTTTCTATGCCAGGCGAAATCGCACCTCATTCGCTCATTGTTATGGATCTATCTAAATAAAGGTCACTAGAAAAGAGCTTAAATTTATGCAAATGCAGCTACTGTTGATATTGTGGCTGCACGGTTTGATGTTACTAAGTTAGCCGTAGTTGGCTAGCTAGCAAGCAAGGGATAAGAACATTGCCAACCAGTATGGCAATGGAACATTTGGAACGAACGACTGGGTCGCGTCCATAGAACAAAAAGACTGAATAACTGGGTCGTGCTCTGGCTACCGAACCGATAGAACGAATGACCAACCGGCTTGGGTAGCAATCCAAGATTTGTGTCGGGTCTATATGTTGTGGACATTTCTGGGATCTTTTATTTCAGCTCATTAAAAATGAGATCAACACTTTACATGTTACATTTATATTTTTGGTTTAGTATAAGTTTTTGGGAAAGTGATAGAAATGTCTGTTTTTAAAAGTTGACAGAAAATGTAGTTGATGCGATTACTACACTGAACGAAAACATCAACGCAACATGTAAAGCGTTGGTCCGATGTTATTTCTATATATGCCTACAGGGGTGCTAAAATTCTAAATCAAGGAGCTAAATGACCCTTGGTATGACCATCTTAAAACAATTCCATATGTTAGCTTAGTAGAAGCCCAGCCCGGGCCCTTAGACTTTAGGGTTTTTTTCTTCATGGAAAATTACCATATAGTTATTTCTATGAGTCTTAAATGGGGAAATTAATTTGAATGGTTTGAATATGAATATTTCTTAAATCTATTCAAGAAAAGTCCAACTGAAAAATGTCAATAGAAGAAATTCTTAGGTGAAGTCCTCAGCAATTGTTTTCTGTACTACATCTGGAAAATGTTTATAAAATGTTAAAGTTTCAATTTAACATTCTGTGTTGTGTCCATCAGTTAAGCATGTTTATAAAGGCTTTATGAATGGGGAAATAGAAATGACATTGACTAAATAGAATTCATACATAGACCTTTAATGTTGTTGTTATAGATCCGAGTGGCAAACTGCACAGTTAATTACCACTAGCTATAAACGCCTTAAGAATAGAAAAATAGATTGGACTTTACACTGAATGCAGATGTGGGACCCAAAGTAATATTAGAGAATGCATTATGGGTATGTAGTCAAAGTAAATTGTTACTCATTAGTTCATTTACATTAGTTCTATTTTTTTGACTTTGACACTATACATCATTTTTAAGTAGAGAACTTACTTGTGGTGAGGGTTCTTGACACCAGTTCACTTTGCCTTCCATTTTCCAGCACAGTGCAGACAATAACAGAGTACTGAGTGGCAGGTTTCAGGTCAGAGAAAGTCATGCTGTGTGAAGACGTGGTAGTGATGTATGGTTCTGTCCCTGGACAGTAGTAGGAGATCTGGTAATAATGTTGGGTTTGGTCCAATCCTGGTGGCTGGCTCCAGCTAACAGCAGCTGATGTGGTGTCCACTGAGTCAACAGTCAGCTGGTGTGGAGCAGGAAGTACTAAGGGAAAATATAGTATTGTTAATGTTACAGTTTAAAGTGATTTAATATTCCCATTAGTTATATTTTTTCCCTCTGAGAATGGTAGGCCAACTAGGCTTGAATGCATTATTTGCAGTTGAATTGATGACATGTTGTTGGCAGTAGCCTACCTGACTGCTGGCCTATAAAGAGCAGGAAGGAACGGACAGTAGTCCATATAAGCCACAATATCCAAAGCCAAGTGGAATCTGTTTGGGAACATTAATATTAATGTGTTTTCACAACTAAATAAAGTGCCTTAAAGTATTCAGACCCCTTGAAATGTTGGTACGTTACAGCTTTATTTATTATTCAATTGTTTTCCCCCTGTTCAATCTACACTCAACAGCCCATAATGACAAAGCAAAAACAGGTTTTTAGAAATGTTGGTAATTCATGATTTTTTAATTTTATTATTCAGACCGTTTACTTTTGGCAGCGATTACGGCCTCAAGTCTTCTTGGGTATGACGTTACAAGCTTGGCACACCTGTATCTGGGGAGTTTCTCACATTCTTCTCTGCAGATCCTCTCAAGCTCTGTCAGGTTGGATGGGGAGCGTTGCTGCACGGCTATTTTCAGGTCTCTCAAGAGTTGTTCGATCAGGTTCAAGTCCGGGCTCAGGCTGGGCAATTCAAGAACATTCAGAGACTTGTCCTGAAGCCTCTCCTGAGTCGTCTTGGCTGTGTGCTTAGGGTCGGTGTCCTGTTGGAAGCTGAACCGTCTCCCCAGTCTGAGGTCCTGAGGGATGATGCCGTGTTCCCTACAGACATGACGCTTGGTATTCAGGCCAAAGAGTTCAATCTTGGTTTTCATCAGACCAGAAAATCTTGTTTCTCATGGTCTGTCTTTAGGTGCTTTTTGGCAAACTCCAAGCGGGCTGTCATGTGCTTTTTACTGACAACTGGCTTCAGTCTGGCCACTCTACCATAAAGGCCTGACTGGTGGAGCGCTGCAGAGATAGTCGTGGAAGGTTCTCCCATCTCCACAGTGTAACTCTGGAGGTTTGTCAGAGTGACCATCGGATTCTTGGTTACCACCCTGACCAAAGCCCTTCTCCCCTGATTGCTCAGTTTGGCTGAGCGACCAGCTCTCGGAAGAGTCTTCGTGGTTCCAAACTTCTTCCATTTAAGAATGATTGAGGCCACTATGTTCTTGGGGACCTTCAATGCTGCAGAAATGTTTTGATACCCTTCCCCAGTGTGTGCCTTTACTTCTGTAAATAAGGTATTTCTGTTTTGTATTTTTAAAACATTTGCTAAATTTAAAAAAATACAGTTTTCGCTTTATCATTATGGGGGGTTGTGTGCAGATTGCTGAGAAAAATTCATATTTAATCAATTTAAGAATAAGGCTGTAATGTACCAAATGGTGGAAAAGGTCAAGGGGTCTGAATACTTTCCGAAGGCACTGAATATTTCATTAAACTGTTGACAGCCCCTCTCCCTGCACACTCAAGAAAGGAATGAAGGAGATAGAAAGAGAAGAGGTGATGGAAAAACTGGTGAGATATTCTGTAGCTAAAGGAATGAAGGAGATAGAAAGAGGAGAGGTGATGGAAACACTGTGGTGAGATATTCTGTAGCTAAAGGAATGAAGGAGATAGAAAGAGAATAGGTGATGGAAACACTGTGGTGAGATATTCTGTAGCTAAAAGAATGAAGGAGATAGAAAGAGAAGAGGTCATGGAAACGCTGTGGTGAGATATTCTGTAGCTAAAGGAATGAAGGAGATAGAAAGAGAAGAGGTGATGGAAACACTGTGGTGAGATATTCTGTAGCTAAAGGAATGAAGGAGATAGAAAGAGGAGAGGTGATGGAAACACTGTGGTGAGATATTCTGTAGCTGAAAGTAATGTGTCAGTGTATTAATTATAACAATATAAATTAGAGGTGTTCCAGCACCTCCCAATTTACGAATGTTGTGATAATACATCCTCTCCACAATAACAAGTGTTTTACACTGTACTACTGATAAAGTTAAAGCAAGCAGAGGCAGATCAACTCCTTGACATAATGACTCACACTAATGGGAAGCAAGCATGAATTCAGATATTATTAAAATGTTTATTGATTTCAACACCAAACTGCATTTTGAAATCTGGGGATTTCACCATCACATATTTATCTTCAGGAAAAAAACTTCACATCCCATGCTGACACATCCATTATGATTAGTTCATTTACATTAGTCATTTGATAACTAGTCAAAGTTATATAATGAGAACTTGTTCTCAACTAGCCTACCTGGTTAAATAAAGGTGAAATAAAAAATAAATAAATATAAACTTTGACACCAGACAAAATAATTAATAAGCAGAGTACTTTCTTACCTGTGGTGAGGGTTGTTGACACCAATTGACTTTTCTTTCCATTTTCCAGCACAGTGCAGACAGTGACAGAGTACTTAGTACCACGTTGGAGGTCAGAGAGAGTGATGCTGGGTGAAGACGTGGTATTGATGTGTGGTTCTGTCCCTGGACAGTGGTAGGAGATCTGGTAATGATGTTGGGTTTGTTCCAATCCTGGTGGCTGGCTCCAGCTAACAGCAGCTGATATGATGCTTACCCAGTCAACAGTCAGCTGGTCTGGAACAGGAAGTACTAAGGGAAAATACATTATTGTCAGGCCTACAGTTTAACTCCAGTAATATACTACAGGAGGAAAAAGTTTAAAAGTAGTAAAAAAGTAGAAAAGGCCAGCTTGCAATTCCTTTTGATATGGGTAAGAAATATGCAAAAAACAGAAGTCACACAACAATAGCTTTACTTGTAATGTAACAAAAATAAAGATTTTCCGCTGCGCCACAGGGGTAAACATTTTTTGGGGTCAGCGGGGGGTTCTTGCATTGGAATGATATAGAATTCTGCTTATATAATCATTCTCATCTACCGCAATAAACATAAAGTTCAAATGTCCAGACTGAGATCATGGTGTCCTTTTGAAATCTGTAACCTATCTCTGCTGCGCTGTATCAGCACAATGGACAGCGCCCTACATCAATGCTGTTTTGGTAAAGACTATAGACTACAAGATAGAGAGGATAATTCACCTATTACAAACAGCCTATGTACACACAGCTGTCTTACCAAAATAATGCTAACTAAATGCTGTAAGTATTAACCTAGTTATTCATGCATGCAAAGAAAAATACTGAATAGTTTGGCTTAGACACAACTGCAAATGTGAATGAATGAATGAATGTGAACAGAAGAAAACAGCGGTAACTAGTAGGCCTAGTATAATAAATATCAGATAGATAAAGACATGACACAATCTATATTTAGACTAGTTACATTACCATAATATCAGATGGTTAAAGACATGACACAATCTATATTAGACTAGTTACATTAACATAATATCAGATAGATAAAGACATGACACAATCTATATTAGACTAGTTACATTAACATAATATCAGATAGATAAAGACATGACACAATCTATATTAGACTAGTTACATTAACATAATATCAGATAGATAAAGACATGACACAATCTATATTAGACTAGTTACATTAACATAATATCAGATAGATAAAGACATGACACAATCTATATTAGACTAGTTACATTAACAGTAAACAACAGGTGAATGGAGATCCAAATAGCCAAAACAGCCTACAGCCTATTACAGTGAGACGCAGCCGTGAACAGCTGTTTAGACAAATAAATAGGCCTATAGGACCGCTTCAACATGGAAAATCATGCTGCTCTTGAGTTCAGCAACACCGTGTGAAATGGAACAATATACTTATGTTGATCAAATTTGACCCACGTAATCAATTACGCAATGTCAGCCTACCATAAACACGTTTCCAATAACTACAGTTCCAGACATCATACTTTAGTAGTGTACTTCCTTACCTGTGGTGAGGGTTGTTGACACCAGTTGACTTTGCTTTCCATTTTCCAGCACAGTGCAGACAGTGACAGAGTACTGAGTACCACATTGCAGGTCAGAGAGAGTGATGCTGTGTGAAGATGTGGTAGTGATGTGTGGTTCTGTCCCTGGACAGTGGTAGGAGATCTGGTAATGATGTTGGGTTTGGTCCAATCCTGGTGGCTGGTTCCAGCTAACAGCAGCTGATGTGGTGTCCACTGAGTCAACAGTCAGCTGGTCTGGAACAGGAAGTACTAGGGGAAAATACATTATTGTCAGGGCTACAGTTTAACTCCAGAAATATATTACAGGATAAAGTTGAATAGTAGTCGAAGAGTAGAAAAGGTTTGTTTTGAAATGGGAAGATAAAAGCTTAAAACAGAAGTCACACAACAGAAGTTGGATTTGTAAACGAGTGAACGTTATTTATAATAAAGATTACATGGAGAAAA
The DNA here is from genome assembly GCF_016432855.1 of Salvelinus namaycush. NCBI lineage: Eukaryota > Metazoa > Chordata > Actinopteri > Salmoniformes > Salmonidae > Salvelinus > Salvelinus namaycush. Next base: position 65,776,676 of record NC_052314.1, read on the forward strand.
TCGGACCTCTCTGAAATGAAAATCGATGGCCCTCCCAAAATATATTTTACCTTAACCCTGCCTGAACGCTTGAAAAAAAAGTGACCCCCCAATATACCCCAAATAATAATTACAATAATGTGGATAGGAGAGAACATGTACCGTTTACCCTCAGTTATTGGACAGACCAGAGCGCCATATATGCAGTTTTAGAAACTGTTCTTCTTTAAGCATTGCATGTCAATGCAGGAATCATGACATCACACAGGGCTGCAGGCCAGAAGGTTGTGGGTTCACAGACCACCGTGGATAAGAGTAGGGGTGGAAAGATCTCCTTTATAGTAAAAGCATTGCATGAATCTATCATCATAATTACAGGCCTTAAAAAAATGTGGCCTGTTATAAAAATGTCATGCAAATCTACGTCATTGTACATATAGCAGAATCATTTTTAGTACCACACAAATTACAGAATTGACATTCTAAGAAAAGACAGAGAGATAAGCCTATGTGTTCATCTTATCATATTTCTCCAATGCCAAATCAGTGTGTCTTGTTTGCAACAAAACTGTCCCTGTTGGCAAATCATTAAATATGATCATTAGGAATCTAAGCATGGTACTTTCCAAAGTTAACCCTACCTTTCCACCACAGAAAGAGTAGGACTACCTTTCCACCCCAGACAGAGTAGAACTACATTTCCACCCCAGACAGAGTAGGACTACCTTTCCAACCCAGACAGAGTAGGACTACCTTTCCAACCCAGACAGAGTAGGACTACCTTTACACTCCTGACAGAGTAGGACTACCTTTCCACCCCAGACAGAGTAGGACTACTTTCCACCCCAGACAGAGTAGGACTACCTTTCCAACCCAGACAGAGTAGGACTACCTTTACACTCCAGACAGAGTAGGACTACCTTTCCACCCCAGACAGAGTAGGACTACCTTTACACCCCAGACAGAGTAGGACTACCTTTCCAACCCAGACAGAGTAGGACTACCTTTCCAACCCAGACAGAGTAGGACTACCTTTCCACCCCAGACAGAGTAGGACTACCTTTCCAACTCAGACAGAGTAGGACTACCTTTCCACCCCAGACAGAGTAGGACTACCTTTCCACCCCAGACAGAGTAGGACTACCTTTCCACCCCAGACAGAGTAGGTCTACATAACCACCCCAGACAGAGTAGGTCTACATAACCACCCCAGACAGAGTAGGCCAACCGACACAGAAAAATGTAAGCTTTAACTGCTGGCTACTCTTCTTCCATGACTTAAACCAATGAGAGAAGGTCATAAGTGTTTCCCTAAAAGCTGTCTGGGTTTAAACATATTCTATTGTACAGAAAGTGAATAGCTTAATCAATTGATAGTGAAATAATTAGATTAATTCCCAAGCAAAGTCAATTTTTTGTGTCCTCGGTTATAGAAGGTTGTAGCTCTGTCTATGAATGTCAAAGTAACAAAACAATGATATCCCCTTTTGCATTGGCGTCACGTCTTTCCTGGGTATTTTACAGCTTGTTTCTAGCATAAAGCATCGCAGACCAAAGCACTGTTATAGATCACTTTATATAATCGGATCCTATTTATTGTTTTCAAAATCTTAAGATTTTCTTTAATAAAAGGTAGGCCTATGGAATACCCTCTCATACACCCTCAATTAGAGTCTTGGTTTTAACTTAACAGCCCTACACTGTTACAGAGGTAGACTATATATGTGTTTATTTTGGTACTTTTTACCCCTTTTTCTCACCAATTGGGACTTACAGCCTTGTCCCATCCCTGCAACTCCCGTACGGACTCGGGAGAAGCGAAGGTCGAGAGCCATGTGTCCTCCAAAACACGACCCTGCAAAGCTGCACTGCTTCTTGACACACTGCTTGCTAAACCCGGAAGCCAGCCGCACTAATGTGTCGGAGGAAACACCGTACAGCTAGAGACCGAAGTCAGCGTGCATGCGCCCGGCCGCCACAAGGAGTCGCTAGAGCGCGATGCGACAAGGACATCCCAGTCGGCCAAAGCCTCCCCTAACCCGGACGACGCTGGGCCAAAGCCTCCCCTAACCCGGACGACACTGGGCCAATTGTGCGCCACCTCATAGGTCTCCCGGTCGTGGCCAGCTGCAACACAGCCTGAGATCGACCCCGGATCTGAAGTGACGCCTCTAGCACTGTGATGCAGTGCCTTAGACTGCTGCACCACTCGGGAGGCCCCAGAGGTAGATCATTTAAAGAGTGCATGGTGGGTGGAGGAATTGAACGACAAATATATGGATATAGCAGCCTATAGCCTAAATTAGTCTGTCAAACAGGTAGGCCTACCTCTTATTTCTTAAATAGGAAGAAATAGGCACCAACACAAAGCCCTCTTGTTGTTAGTAAAGTCTAATTAAAATGAAGACGTTGAAATGAATTATTCCTACTGGAATTTGTCTACTTTCAGCACCATGAGCTGTCCACTTCAGATTGAATTGGCAGCGGCTAGTACATCAAGTTTCAACACCAAAATGTAAGTTACTCGAATCTGGCTTATTGTGAGGTCAGTAACTCTGATAAATACATCATGGGACAGAAACATATTGTTAAAAAAATACATCTATAATAGTAGTTGCAAGCTATCAAAGTTGACCTTTGATCCTCCTCATATTTGCGCTCTCCTTCTCAAACTGAACAGAACATAGGCTAGTGCAGCCTAGTTTTATTTACACCATCCCAGCAGCTATCTTAGAAATATAACTTTGCTCTCTGCTTCTCTGAGCATGCACTTTGTAACTTATAGCCTATAGGCTATTGATCATTTGATTGAGACCACACTAAATAGCCTATAGGCGCACTTGATATTGCAAGCCCAGCGGAGAATCAGAGATGAGGGGCAGCATCAGCCACACATTGATACAGTATATAGCCTAATAAGCAACTAAAACCTAAACCCTTCCCTTAACTGAAAAAGCATGACCCCATTTTCCTCAAGGTAACCATTCTGTACATTTTGATCCGTCCTGAATGTAATAAGAAATTAAGAATTTAGTAACAGTGCTGAACAGGTTCTAAATTGTTGTCACCACAACCCCCCAACACAATTTTTGTAAAAATATAAATGAAAATAATGCTGTGATTATAAATCCTCTCCACAATAAATAGTGTTTAACACTGTACTACTGATAAAGTTAAAGCAAGCAGAGGCAGATCAACTCCTTGATATAATGACTCACAGGAATAGAATCAGGCATGAATTCAGAGTTTACTAAAATGTTTATTAATTATACCACCAAACTGCATGATGAGATCTGGGGAATTCACCATCATATATTTCTCATCAGGGAAGATACTGGACCTTTACATCCCATGCTGATACATTCATTATGATTACTTCATTTACATTAGTCATTTTGATAACTAGTCAAAGCTTAATTAACTTTGACACCAGAAATAATACTTAAGTAGGGTACTTCCTTACCTGTGGTGAGGGTTGTTGACCCCAGTTGACTTTGCTTTCCATTTTCCATCACAGTGCAGACAGTTACTGAGTATTCAGTAGCAGGTTCCAGGTCAGAGAGAGTGATGCTGGGTGAAGATGTGGTAGTAATGTGTGGTTTTGTCCCTGGACAGCGGTAGGAGATCTGGTAATGATGTTGGGTTTGGTTCAATCCTGGTGGCTGGCTCCAGCTAACAGCAGCTGATGTGGTGTCCACTGAGTCAACAGTCAGCTGGTCTGGAGCAGGAAGTACTAAGGGAAAATACATTATTGTTAGTGCAATAGTTTAACTCCAGTAATATATCACAGACAAGAAGAAGAGTAGTAGTAAAATAGTAAAGGCCAGATTGTAATTCCTTTTGATGTGGGAAGAAATAAGCTAAAAACAGAAGTCACACAACAGAAGTTGGATTTGTAATGTAACAAAAATGAAAGGTTTCACTACATTCATATCTGATGGCACTGCACCTCTGCTAAATTAGAGCAAAACATTTAAATAGTAAAACATGTATGCTGGGATTATAAATCCTCTTGTCACGAATACTACCGAAGGTGGCTCCCCTTCCTGTTCGGGTGGCGCTCGGCGGTCGTTGTCGCCGGTCTACTAGCTGCCACCGATCCCTTTTTCCTTTTCGTTTATGTCTGTCTAATTGTTTTCACCTGTTCCTTGTTGGGGTTTTGGGATGGGTGCTATTTAGGTTCGTTTTGCCCGCTAGTGTTTGTACGATATTAGTTGTTACGTGTGGTGATGTTACGTGTCTGTTTTTGGGTTTCGCTGTCCAGTGTTGGTAACAAGGTTTTGGGGTTTGTGTTGCGCCAGTGTTTTGGGCATTCACCCATGTTTGGACCTGATACTTTTTCCGAAGGACATTAAAGTGTTTTTCCCGTACATTTCGCTCTCTGCAGTTGACTCCTCATTCATTACACTCACCCGCCGTTACACCTCTCCACACAAATAAGTGTTTTACACTATACTACTGATAAAGTTAAAGCAAGCAGAGGCAGATCAACTCCTTGACATAATGACTGACACTAATGGGAAGCAAGCATGAATTCTGATATCAATAAAACGTTTATTAATTTCCTTACCATTCTGCATGATGAGATCTGGGGAATTCACCATCTTATATTTCTCATCAGGGAAGATACTGTACCTTTACATTCCATACTGACACATCTACTATGATTCATTTATAGAGTCCTTTTGATAACTAGTTAAGGTTTAAACAAACTTTGACACCAGAGATAATACTTAAGTAATGTAATCCCTTACCTGTGGTGAGGGTTGTTGACACCAGTTGACTTTGCTTTCCATTTTCCAGCACAGTGCAGACAGTGACAGAGTACTGAGTACCACATTGCAGGTCAGAGAGAGTGATGCTGTGTGAAGATGTGGTAGTGATGTGTGGTTCTGTCCCTGGACAGTGGTAGGAGATCTGGTAATGATGTTGGGTTTGGTCCAATCCTGGTGGCTGGCTCCAGCTAACAGCAGCTGATGTGGTGTCCACTGAGTCAACAGTCAGCTGGTCTGGAGCAGGAAGTACTAAGGGAAAATACATTATTGTCAGTGTTACAGTTTAACTCCAGAAATACAGTGCATAATACAGGAGGAAAATAACAATAGTAGGTGAAAAGTAGAATAGACCCGTTTGCAAGTACTTTTGATATGGGAAGAAATATGCTAAAAACAGAGGTCACACAACATTAGTTGGATTTGTAATTTAACAAAAATTAAGAGTTTCCGCTATATTAATTTATTAACGGTGCTGCACCTTTGCTAAACTGTTGCGGCCACACCCCCCAAAAATGAAAAATATATAAATGAAAATAATGTTTATTATAATTCCTCTCCACAATAACAAGTGTTTAACACTGTACTACTGATAAAGTTAAAGCAAGCAGAGGAAGATCATTGACAGAATGAATCACAGGAATAGAAGCAAGAATGAATTCAGATATTATTCTAAACTTTCATTGATTTCAACATAACTGCATTATGAGATGAGGAATTCACCATCATATATGTAGAATCAGGGAAGATACTGAACCTTTACATGCCATGCTGACACATCCATTATGATTAGTTAGTAACAATTCATTTGCACTATATATCCATAACACATTCATTACACATCTATAAGCATTTCATGAACGTGTTATAATAATTCAGACCATTTACGTGAAGCACGTTTGACAGAGATTACAGATTCCAGTCTTCTTGGGTATGACGCTACAAGCTTGGCACACCTGTATTTGGGGAGTTACTCCCATTATTCTCTGCAGATCCTCTCAAGCTCTGTCAGGTTGGATGAGGAGCATCGCTGCAAAGCTATTTTCAGGTCTCTCCAGCTATGATCGATCGGGTTCAAGTCCGGGCTCTGGCTGGGCCACTCAAGGACATTCAGAGACTTGTCCCTAAGCCACTCCAGCATTGTATTGGCAGTGTGCTTAGGGTCGTTGTCTTGTTGGAAGGTGAACCTTTGCCCCAGTCTGAGGTCCTGAGCGCTCTGGAGCAGGTTTTCATCAAGGATCTCTGTAATTTGCTCCGTTCATCTTTCCCTCGATCCTGACTAGTCTCCCAGTCCCTGTTGCAGAAAAACATCCCCACAGCAGAATACTACCACCACCATGCTTCACCGTAGGGATGGTGCCAGGTTTCCTCCGGACGGGACGCTTGGCATTCAGGCCAAAAAGTTCAATCTTGGTTTCATCAGACCAGAGAATCTTGTTTCTCATGGTCTAAGTCCTTTAGGTGCCTGTTGGCAAACTCCAAGTGGGCTGTCATTTGCCTTTTACTACGGAGTGGCTTCTGTCTGGCCACTCTACCATAAAGGCCTGATTGGTGCAGTGCTGCAGAGATGGTTGTCCTTCTGGAAGGTTCTCCCATCTCCACAGAGGAACTCTAGAGGTCTGTAAGAGTTACCATCGGGTTCTTGATCACCTCCCTGACCAAAGCCCTTCTCCCCCGATTGCTCAGTTTGGCCGGGTGGCCAGCTCTAGGAAGAGCCTTGGATGTTCAAATTTCTTCCTTTTAAGAACGATGGAGGCCACTGTGTTTTTCCAGACCTTGAATGTTGCAGAAGGTTTTGGTACCCTTCCCCAGATCTGTGCCTCGACACAATCCTGTCTCTGAGCTCTACGGACAATTCCTTCGACCACATGGCTTGGTTTTTGCTCTGACATGCACTTCTTAGTCTTCATCTTTGGTGTAATGGCGTTTGCAACAATTAAATGTGCATTCCGCCACCTACTGTACTTATAGATAATAAGAATCTTAAAAGGAAAAAATGCGGGGTAAAAAAAGAATTGAAGAAATCCATCACACTATCAGTAGGGAAATGTTAATTAAACTAAATCAGCCTGCTTTTCTATTTGAATCAGGTCTCTACACAGGCTCAGAAGGATCCTGTGATGGAGGGACATTTCCTGGCGACAGTAGTCTTGGAGGCCCAAACAGTTCTAGGCTGCAGATAAAATAATGTCCAGCTTTTTGGGCTTCTTGGATACTAGTGCAGTACATTTAATAACTGTGGCTATAAATGATACAAAATCCACCTTTATCACAATAAGTGTATCCAGATCACTTGATTCATAACATTTGCAACTGGTTGTGGCGCATCCTCCGCCATATCTTCTTCAGAACTGTGGCCTCTTGCCCTTTCAACTCGCTTCACATAGGATATTTGCTGTACAGCCCTGATTCCTGACACCTCAACCTCTTTCACCCCAACAGGGCAGTCAGGGAATTGGGAAATCCCCACCACAGTTACAACATTTTCCATTCAAAGACTCTTCAATAACCTATTCCTTCCGTCTGCAAACACGTGACACAAGGCCATCTTTACAAGGTACCTGCTCCTAAAATCAAAGCTGTTCACTTCATGTGTCGATCATTTCACAAGCCACAATCCACGATCCTTTTGCTCCTTTTAACTGCACAGTTAATTACCACTAGCTATAAACGCCTTATGAATAGAAAAATAGATTGGACTTTACACTGAATGCATATGTGGGACCCATAGTAATATTAGAGAATGCATTATGGGTATGTAGTCACAATAAATTGTTACTCATTAGTTCATTTACATTAGTTTTATTTTTTTGACTTTGACACTATACATAATTTTTAAGTAGAGAACTTACTTGTGATGAGGGTTGTTGACACCAGTTGACTTTGCTTTCCATTCTCCAGCACAGTGCAGACAGTAACAGAGTACTGAGTGGCAGGTTTCAGGTCAGAGAGAGTGATGCTGTGTGAATATGTGGTAGTGATGTGTGGTTCTGTCCCTGGACAGTAGTAGGAGATCTGGTAATGATGTTGGGTTTGGTCCAATCCTGGTGGCTGGTTCCAGCTAACAGCAGCTGATGTGGTGTCCACTGAGTCAACAGTCAGCTGGTCTGGAACAGGAAGTACTAAGGGAAAATATAGTATTGTTAGTGCTGCAGTTTAAAGTGATTTAATATTCCCATTAGTTATATTTTTTCCCTCGTAGAATGGTAGGCCAACTAGGCTTGAATGAATTATTTACAGTTGAATTGATGACATGTCGTTGGCAGTAGCCTACCTGACTGCTGGCCTTTAAAGGGCAGGAAGGAACGGACAGTAGTCCATATAAGCCACAATATCCAAAGCCAAGTGGAATCTGTTTGGGAACATTAATATTAATGTGTTTTCACAACTAAATAAAGTGCCTTAAAGTATTCAGACCCCTTGAAATGTTGGTACATTACAGCTTTATTTCTAATGGATTCAATTGTTTTTTTCCCCTGCTCAATCTACACTCAACAGCCCATAATGACAAAGCAAAAACAGGTTTTTAGAAATGTTGGTAACTCATGATTTTTTAATTTAATTATTCAGACAGTTTACTCTGTACTTTTTTTAGGCACTTTTTGCAGCGATTACGGCCTCGAGTCTTCTTGGGTATGACGCTACAACCTTGGCACACCTGTATTTGGGGAGTTTTGCCCATTCTTCTCTGCATATCCTCTCAAGCTCTGTCAGGTTGGATGGGGAGCGTTGCTGCACAGCTATTTTCAGGTCTCTCCAGAGATGTTCGATCGGGTTCAAGTCCGGGCTCTGGCTGGGCCACTCAAGGACATTCAGAAACTTGTTCCGAAGCCACTCCTGCGTTGTCTTGGCTGTTTGCTTATGGTTGTTGTCCTGTTGGAAAGTGAACCTTCGTCCCAGTCTGAGGTCCTGAGCGCTCTGGAGCAGGTTTTCATCAAGGATCTCTCTGTACTTTGCTCCGTTCATCTTTCCCTCGATCCTGACTAGTCTCCCAGTCCCTACCACTGAAAAACATCCCCACAGCATGATAGGAGGGAGGGATGGTGCCAGGTTTCCTCCAGACGTGGCGCTTGGCATTCAGGCCAAAGAGTTCAATCTTGGTTTTCATCAGACCAGAAAATCTTGTTTCTCATGGTCTGAGAGTCTTTCGGTGCCTTTCGGCAAACTCCAAGCAGGCAGTCTGGCCTGATTGGTGGAGTGCTACAAAGATGGTTGTCCTTCTGGGAGGTCTCCTATCTCCACAGAGGAACTCTAGAGCTCTGTCAGAGTGACCATCGGGTTCTTGGTCACCTCCCTGACCAAGGCCCTTCTCCCCCAATTGTTCAGTTTGGCCGGGAGGCAAGCTCTCGGAAAAGTCTTGGTGGTTCCAAACTTCTTCTATTTGAGAATGATGGAGGCCACTGTGATCTTGGACACCTTTAATGTTGCAAAATGTTTTGGTACCCTTCCCCAGAGCTGTGTCTCGACAGAATCCTGTCTCAGAGCTCTACGGACAATTCCTTCAACCTCATGGCTTGGTTTTTGCTCTGACATGCACTGTCAACTGTGGGACCTTATGTAGACAGGTGTGTGCCTTTCCAAATCATGTCCAATCAATTGAATTTACCACAGGTGGACTCCAATCAAGATGTAGATACATCTCAAGGATGCTCAATGGAAACAGGATGCACCTGAGCTCAATTTTGCATCTCATAGCAAAGGGTCTGAATACTTTTATAAATGTCATATTTCAGTTTTTGCGTTGTCATTGTGGAATATTGTGTGTAGATTGATGAGGAAAAACAACAATTGAATCAATTTCAGAATAAGGCTGTAACGTAACAAAATGTGGAAAAAGTCAAGGAGTCTGAGTACTTTCCGAATGCACTGTACATTAGCTTGTAGAACATGGCCTTCAGATTGCTGGCCTGCCAATGACCAAAGCAAAGCTAGGTACTTCTCTGTTTCAGTTGTTGTGGGCAACCTAGCTCTTTGGAGAACAAGGTGATGTATACAGGGACTTTTGAGATGTTTGGATCCTCCTTGATTTGATTTGTGGATCCAAATAAACTATTTAAAATGTGTGTGTAATTTCAGTATGTTTGTGTGCACATGCAGTGTATGTGAATGTGTGTGGGTTTTGTGTGAGAGTGTCAATGTAGTGTTTGAGTGTTTATATAGTGTGTGTATATAGTATTCTGAGTGTGCATTGAGTCAGTGCAAGATAGGGTCAATGCAGATAGTCTGGGTAACCATTTAATTAACTATATAGCAGTCGTGTGGCTATTTATCAGTTGTATGGCTTGGCTTGGTAGAAGCTGTCTCAGAGCCTGTTGCTCTGAGCTGATGCTCCGATACCTTTTTCTGCACGGTAGTACAGGGGTGATAAAGGGGTAATAGTGGGCTAACAATTAAATAACAATATAATAACTAGAAAAGGAAATGTCCTGAAGAAAATGTGTGTCACTCTGCACATTTCAGTGTTGGTGTGTTTTTTGTAGCATGAATGTTTCAAGAACTGTGTCAGAGCCAAAGTGTTTATGCAAATGTGAAATGGTTATAGTTCAACAGGTATTCATATCAAAAGCTTTTGACAAGAAGTTTAAGTTGAGTCAGTCTACACAATTCAACGTTGGTTTCATGTTTGTAGCTTATTAACCTTCTAACCTTCTATTAACCTTATTAACCTTCTACTGCAGTGGGCCAAATCAGGGTCACACAAAATGACATACCCAAATCTAACTGCCTGTAGCTCAGGCCCTGAAGCAAGAATATGCATATTCTTGGTACCATTTGAAAGGAAACACTTTGACGTTTTTGGAAATGTGAATTGAATGTAGTAGAATATAACACAATAGATCTGGTAGAAGAAAATACAAAGAAAAAAACAACCGTTTTTTTTTCTACCACCATCTTTAAAATGCAAGAGAAAGGCCCCAAATCTAGCCATCACTCTGGTTGTAATTCCGATAGTGTCCACAAGATGGCAGAAGTGTATGTGCAAAGTTTCAGACGGATAACTTGAAGTACAAGCAAACCACATTACTTTTAGTGTGAAGTCACCCAGATATATTTGGGCAAATCGTGAAGGAGACATTCACATTCACATTACATTTTTCTGCAAGAATATTGTCAAATCTGTATACTTGGACCTTGATTTAGCTTTTCCAGTATTAGTAGCCATATTATAAGTTCAACATTTGCAAAACACCCAGTATTCATAACTCTCCATATTCTTGGCACTACTGTAAAGCCCAGTTCATTGGCTATCTAGCTAGCTTTGTTTGACCCCGATTGGTGCTTATTTGACAAAGTTGCAGTCGATCAACTGAAGACCGCCCGCGTCAACGACATGCCATGAAGGCGTTGCTCTCTGACCAAATTTGGTGTCCTATAGGATATACTACACCCCTAATGATATAGTGAAGTCTGGTTACGTTCTGGGATCTCTGAGGAATACATACAAACGTGATTTGACTGGTTGAAACAAAGTTTAGGGTTAGATTTTCACAGATTCCTTTCTTTGCAAATTGAACGAGTGGAAATACAAAATCGATCGTACATGCTATATGGACCTTTTTAGGATATGAAAAGGGATTTTATCTAACAAAATGACACTTCATGTTTTCTCTGGGACCCTTTGGATGATAAATCAGAGCAAGATTTCAGAATATAAGTACACATTTCACCTTCAGAGGTGAATTTATCAAACCTATCGCGGTGAAAAAAAGTGTTTTGTTGTTAGGAGCTCTCCTCAAACAATAGCATGGCATTTTTTTTCGCAGTAATAGCTACTGTAAATTGGACAGTGCAGTTATATTAATAAGAATTTAAGCTTTCAGACGATATAAGACACTTATATGTACCAACATTTTCTTGTTCTGTAAAATCTGCGATCATGACACAAGGCGCTGTATGATTTACAACTGTCCCGTTAATGGGACGCCTATCCCTAAGAATTAAATGGTTTAACCTTTTACTGCAGTGGGCTAAATCAGGGTCACACAGTGTGTCTTGGTAGTCTTAAACAAATCTACTTTGAAACAAAATTATACACCTCACACACACATGGTTATGGGCTTAAACAAAGAATACACCATGTCAGATATAGATTTGAAATGTATTACATTTTGAGGCTGCATCCCAATATTACACTTCATATACGTCACAGAAGACAGACATTTAACCAAACCGTTTGACATAGAATCACCGGATTCTCGGCGGGTTTATGATTTTTTTAAAATTAATTATGAAATTCTGAAAAATATGAATAACATTCCACCCATGAGGCCACTAGGTTATTTGACTGTAGGAAAGGGCTACGGACAGTATTACATTTAAATATTTCCCATTAAGGTCTATGGAGCTTTTATGCAAATGTTAAGTGTTTATAGTTCAAAAGGTATACATAGTGTCAAAAGCTGTATACAAGCAATCAATTGTGAGTAATTCTGCACATTTTAAAGTTGGTTTGGTGTTGGTAGCTTTTAAGGTTTTGGCGCTACAGGTGGCAGCGAAAGGTGAATAACAATAACTAGAAAATTACATGTCCCAAACAAAATGTGTGCACTTCTTAGCTTGTCTTGAATTCTTAATGGTTGATAGGATAGGATAGCCTGAACATTTGATAGTTGGTTTGGTTAATCTAGTTTGAACGGTTCAAGAGTTACGATTAATGTTGGTGGGCTCTTAAATGCTAATTCATGCACATTTAAATAGTTATAATTTATCAAGTTTAAAAAAATATTAATTGTTTTAATGTTTGTAGCTGAAATGGTTAAAGAGCAGTAGCATGTGAAATATATACTACTGTGTTCTTATAGTTGGCATTGAATCCATGAACGGTTATGCTAATTTATGCAAATTACAACTGTTTAAAGTTTATAATGGTTTTAGAAAACTTGAAATTTGGATTGCCTAAACGTTCTAAAGTTGGTATTTTAGCTTAATTGGCCAAGGAGCAGGACCATTTTGAAAAGCTACCGCTTTTCTCATTCAAACACATGTTAATTTATACTAAGTTATATTTCAAAGTATAAATAGTATCTACAAGCTGTATGCATGCAATCTAAGTTGAGTCAGTCTGCACATTTCAACAATGGTTTAGTTAAAGTTCAATGCATAAACAGTTCAAGAGAATCTCAGATATTTTAACATTTAAAGGCTATGGTCATTGACATGTATTGAGTTTTATGCAAATATGGTTGTAAAACAAAAAGTATAAATACTATCAAAAATATTTCTCAAGCAATCTACAGGTAATTGCCAAAATAATGGAAACACTTGAGTAGATGAGGGATACACAGTATATAGAAAGCAGGTGCTTCCACACAGGTGTGGTTCATTAGTTAATTAAGCAATTAATATCCCAACATGCTTAGGGTCATGTAAAAAAAATGCTGGGCAGGCCATAAGTTAGTCCATTATTTTGGCTACCATGACTATGCTCCCATAGGATGACAATGCCCCCATCCACAGGGCACGAGTGGTCACAGAATGGTTTTATGAGCATGAAAATGGTGTAAATCATATGCCATGGCCGTCTCAAATTACCAGATCTCAACCCAGTTGAACACTTATGGGATATTCTGGAGCGGCGCCCGAGACAGTTTTCCACAATTTATCGTGGAAGAATGGTGTCACATCACACCAATAGAGTTCCAGACACTTGTAGAATCTATGCCAAGGTGTATTGAAGCTGTTCTGGCCCAACTCCCTTTTAAGGCGCTTTATGTTGGTGTTTCCTTTATTTTGGCAGTTACCTGTAAGTTGTGTCAGCCTGCACATTTAAAAGGAGAGCTGAACCAATAAAAAAACACTTCTCTGGTTGGAAACAGCCTACAGGTGTAAGATTTTTTTGTTACTGATCATTTTACTACATCGCAGGAAATGCAGATGAGCTTCAAACTTAACATACTTATTTTGCCGTTTGATTTAGTACAATTCACTCGTCTTTTCCGATGTGTTTGACAACAGCTGATAATCAGATAAATTGATGCACTGTACCAAAATGAACGAATGGCAGGAGTCAATGCAGTTGCGCATTAGATGGCTCATTCAGAGTATTATTTTGGTAATTTCACACACTATAAAATATCTTTTTTTTTTGCATACTATTAAGTACACTAGTATGAGTTTTTGGACACTGGCAGTATCTTCCAAAACTGAGATTTGTGAGATTTAAGGAATCGAGATCTTCACATTTTTCCTTAGGTTGGCTTTCAATCCTGCCCAAGCAGGATTTAACAGAACAGGGCAGGCCGAAGGATATCAAGGATCTGGAAAGATTCCGTATGGAGGAATGTTCTCCAATCTAAATAAAACATTATCGAAAAAGCTCAGTGCTGTTATCCTTACAAGGGGAGGGTGCACAAAGTATTGAAGACAGGGGTGCCAATAAAGTTTTTCTTAAGAAAAACCTCTTGAGACTAGGGGGCAGTATTTTGATGTTTGGATGAAAAACGTGCCCAAAGTAAAACTGCCTATTTCTCAGGCCCAGAAGCTAGAATATGCATATTAGGATAGAAAACACTCTAAAGTTTCCAAAACTGTCAAACTATTGTCTGTAAGTATAACAGAACTGATATTGCAGGCGAAAACCTGAGGAAAATCCAACCAGGAAGTGCTGTTTTTCTGAAACCTCTCTTTTCCATTGCAAGCCTATCCTCCATTTAAAGGGATATCAACCAGATTCCTTTCCCTATGGCTTCCACAAGGTGTGAACAGTCTTTAGACATAGTTTCAGGCTTTTATTCTGAAAAATGACAGAGAATGATCACATTGCGTCAGTGGATAGCCAGATGTCCTTAGATTTGTGCATGCGCGCCCCAGGAGCGGGACCTTTTCCTTCTCTCTTTTATTGAAAAGGCTACCGTCCGGTTGAAATATTATCGATTATTTATTGTAAAAACAGCCTGAGGATTGATTATAAAAAACGTTTGACGTGTTTCTACGAACTTTACGGATACTATTTGGAATTTTCATCTGCCCGTCGTGACCGCACGAGCATGTGGATTGCTAAACAAAACGCACCAACCAAATGGAGATTTTTGGATATAAAAATAATCTTTATCAAACAAAACGAACATTTATTGTGTACCTGGGCGTCTCGTGAGTGCAAACATACGAAGATCATCAAAGGTAAGCGATTCATTTAATTGCTTTTCTGACTTTCGTGACCAATCTACTTTGCTGCTAGCTGTGTGTAATGTTTTGTCTGCTGAGAGCTGTCCTCACATAATCGCATGGTTTGCTTTCACCGTAAAGCCTTTTTGAAATCTGACATGCCAGGTGGATTAACAACAAGCTAAGCTGTGCTTTGGTATATGACACTTGTGATTTTTGTTCCAAGATGGCATAGAAGTTCAGACGTTCTTTTTTTGTCCTCGTCTTGTCGTGTCCTGTATATATATATATTTACACCTTTCTTCGCATATCTTTATATATTTTATTATCCAAGAACTCAACTACAAAAGCTTTCCTGCAACCCGCCTCACAAATTACAAAAAAAAAGTCTTATTTACCTCAAATCTGAAAATCCACAGTGGAAGCTAGCCAGAGGCTAGCCAGAGGCTAACCAGAAGCTAACTAGAAGCTTGCCAGTAGCTGATCTGAAGCTGCCTAGAAGTTAGCCGGTTTGCTGGCTAGCGTTGGTGTTTCAGCTGCCCACGTTTGTGGTCTTCAGCTATTCCTTTAGCTCGATAATCTATCGGCACTTTTGTGCAACGCGACTCGGACCGGAGCATACCGGGACTATTTTTCTCAGTGTCCCCGGATTTCAGCCGCAGGCTCTGGACGTTTGCACCTTGATTTCACAGCTAGCTAGCTGCAAACCGTGTGACTATTGGCTTACGTCGATCCCGGAGCAAACTTAAATTATTCCGGAGCTAGCCAGCTGAGGAGTTCCATCAGCCACTCCTGGGCTACAGTCACCTATCCGGACCCGTTTTTTTTGTTGTTGTTGCTGCAGATGCGGAGCCCCATCGGGCCTTCACGACTGACTGCCGACATTATCTGCCCGAGGGAGTTATCCAACTGGCACCTCCGTCGCAACGTTACCTGAACGCTCATCTGGGGCCCGCTAATCGTTAGCTGTCTTATCGGCTGCTATCTGAATAAGTATATCGGACAATTTTTCTTGGGTCACTATAACTATTTTGCCAATTGGATTGATCCCCTCTACCACACGGAACCCCACTAATCTACCGACGGAAACGCACGAGGTGTCTAAAAATAGACTTCCATCCTATGCTATCTTGCTACTGATAGCCATCTACCCGGCCAGCTGTCTGGATCGCCGTGACCCCAACCAACCTCTACTCACTGGACCCTTATGATCACTCGATTAAGCATGCCTCTCCTTAATGTAAATATGCCTTGTCCATTGCTGTTCTGGTTAGTGTTTATTGGCTTATTTCACTGTAGAGCCTCTAGCCCTGTTCACTATACCATATCCAACCTCTCAGTTCCACCACCCACATATGCGATGACATCACCTGGTTTCAATGATGTTTCTAGAGACAATATCTCTCTCATCATCACTCAATACCTAGGTTTACCTCCACTGTATTCACATCCTGCCATACCTTTGTCTGTACATTATTCCTTGAAGCTATTTTATCGCCCCAGAAACTTCCTTTTACTCTCTGTTCTAGTCGTTCTAGACGACCAATTCTCATAGCTTTTAGCCGTACCCTTATCCTCCTCCTCTGTTCCTCTGGTGATGTAGAGGTGAACCCAGGCCCTGCAGTACCTAGCTCCACTCCTATTCCCCAGGCGCTCTCTTTTGATGACTTCTGTAACCGTAATAGCCTTGGTTTCATGCATGTTAACATTAGAAGCCTCCTCCCTAAGTTTGTTTTGTTCACTGCTTTAGCACACTCTGCCAACCCGGATGTTTTAGCCGTGTCTGAATCCTGGCTTAGGAAGACCACCAAAAATTCTGACATTTTCATCCCTAATTACAATATTTTCAGACAAGATAGAACGGCCAAAGGGGGCGGTGTTGCAATCTACTGCAAAGATTGCCTGCAGAGTTCTGTTTTACTATCCAGGTCTGTTCCCAAACAATTTGAACTTCTACTTTTAAAAATCCACCTCTCTAAAAACAAGTCTCTCACCGTTGCCGCCTGCTATAGACCACCCTCTGCCCCCAGCTGTGCTCTGGACACCATATGTGAACTGATTGCCCCCCATCTATCTTCAGAGCTCGTGCTGCTAGGCGACCTAAATTGGAACATGCTTAACACCCCAGCCATCCTACAATCTAAGCTTGATGCCCTCAATCTCACACAAATTATCAATGAACCTACCAGGTACCACCCCAATTCCGTAAACACGGGTACCCTCATAGATATCATCCTAACCAACTTGCCCTCCAAATACACCTCTGCTGTTTTCAACCAAGATCTCAGCGATCACTGCCTCATTGCCTGCATCCGTAATGGGTCAGCGGTCAAACGACCTCCACTCATCACTGTCAAACGCTCCCTGAAACACTTCAGCGAGCAGGCCTTTCTAATCGACCTGGCCGAGGTATCCTGGAAGGATATTGATCTTATCCCGTCAGTAGAGGATGCCTGGATATTTTTTTTAAATGCCTTCCTCACCATCTTGAATAAGCATGCCCCATTCAAGAAATTTAGAACCAGGAACAGATATAGCCCTTGGTTCTCTCCTGACCTGACTGCCCTTAACCAACAGAAAAATATCCTATGGCGTTCTGCATTAGCATCGAACAGCCCCCGTGATATGCAACTTTTCAGGGAAGCTAGGAACCAATATACACAGGCAGTTAGAAAAGCCAAGGCTAGCTTTTTCAAGCAGAAATTTGCTTCCTGCAACACAAACTCCAAAAAGTTCTGGGACACTGTAAAGTCCATGGAGAATAAGAACACCTCCTCCCAGCTTCCAACTGCACTGAAGATAGGAAACACTGTCACCACCGACAAATCCACTATAATTGAGAATTTCAATAAGCATTTTTCTACGGCTGGTCATGCTTTCCACCTGGCTACCCCTTCCCCGGTCAACAGCACTGCACCCCCCACAGCAACTCGCCCAAGCCTTTCCCATTTCTCTTTCTCCCAAATACAGTCAGCTGATGTTCTGAAAGAGCTGCAAAATCTGGACCCTTACAAATCAGCCGGGCTAGATAATCTGGACCCTTTCTTTCTAAAACTATCTGCTGAAATTGTTGCCACCCCTATTACTAGCCTCTTCAACCTCTCTTTCGTGTCGTCTGAGATTCCCAAAGATTGGAAAGCAGCTGCGGTTATCCCCCTCTTCAAAGGGGGGGACACTCTTGACCCAAACAGCTACAGACCCATATCTATCCAACCCTGCCTTTCTAAGGTCTTCGAAAGCCAAGTTAACAAACAGATTACCGACCATTTCGAATCCCACCATACCTTCTCCGCTATGCAATCTGGTTTCAGAGCTGGTCATGGGTGCACCTCAGCCACGCTCAAGGTCATAAACGATATCGTAACCGCCATCGATAGGAAACAATACTGTGCAGCTGTATTCATTGACCTGGCCAAGGCTTTTGACTCTGTCAATCACCGTATTCTTATCGGCAGACTCGACAGCCTTGGTTTCTCTAATGATTGCCTTGCCTGGTTCACCAACTACTTCTCTGATAGAGTTCAGTGTGTCAAATCGGAGGGTCTGTTGTCCGGGCCTCTGGCAGTCTCTATGGGGGTGCCACAGGGTTCAATTCTTGGACCGACTCTCTTCTCTGTATACATCAATGATGTCGCTCTTGCTGCTGGTGAGTCTCTGATCCACCTCTACGCAGATGACACTATTCTGTATACTTCTGGCTCTTCTTTTGACACTGTGTTAACAACCCTCCAGGCGAGCTTCAATGCCATACAACTCTCCTTCCGTGGCCTCCAATTGCTCTTAAATACAAGTAAAACTAAATGCATGCTCTTCAACCGATCGCTGCCTGCACCTGCCAGCCTGTCCAACATCACTACTCTAGACGGCTTTGACTTAGAATATGTGGACAACTACAAATACCTAGGTGTCTGGTTAGACTGTAAACTCTCCTTCCAGACTCACATCAAACATCTCCAATCCAAAGTTAAATCTAGAATTAGCTTCCTATTCCGCAACAAAGCATCCTTCACTCATGCTGCCAAACATACCCTTGTAAGACTGACCATCCTACCAATCCTCGACTTCGGTGATGTCATTTACAAAATAGCCTCCAATACCCTACTCAATAAATTGGATGCAGTCTACCACAGTGCCATCCGTTTTGTCACCAAAGCCCCTTACACTACACACCACTGCGACCTGTACACTCTCGTTGGCTGGCCCTCGCTTCATACTCGTCGCCAAACCCACTGGCTCCAGGTCATCTACAAGACCCTGCTCGGTAAAGTCCCCCCTTATCTCAGCTCGCTGGTCACCATAGCAGCACCTACCTGTAGCACGCGCTCCAGCAGGTATATCTCTCTGGTCACCCCCAAAACCAATTCCTCCTTTGGCCGCCTCTCCTTCCAGTTCTCTGCTGCCAATGACTGGAACAAACTACAAAAATCTCTGAAACTGGAAACACTTATCTCCCTCACTAGCTTTAAGCACCAGCTGTCAGAGCAGCTCATAGATTACTGCACCTGTACATAGCCCATCTATAATTTAGCCCAAACAACTACCTCTTTACCTACTGTATTCATTTATTTATTTTCGCTCCTTTGCACCCCATTATCTCTATCTCTACTTTGCACTTTCTTCCACTGCAAACCAACCATTCCAGTGTTTTTTTTACTTGCTATATTGTATTTACTTCGCCACCATGGCCTTTTTATATTTTTATTTATTTTTATATATATTTTGTTTGCCTTCACCTCCCTTATCTCACCTCACTTGCTCACATTGTATATAGACTTATTTTTCACTGTATTATTGACTGTATGTTTGTTTTACTCCATGTGTAACTATGTGTTGTTGTATGTATCGAACTGCTTTGCTTTATCTTGGCCAGGTCGCAATTGTAAATGAGAACGTGTTCTCAATTTGCCTACCTGGTTAAATAAAGGTGAAATAAAAAAAATAATAAAAAAAATTCATGAAAATTAAATATTTGAGTAATATAATTTGAATTTGGCGCTCTGCAATTCCCCGGATGTTGACGAAAATGATCCCGCTAAAGGGATCGGTGCGCCAAGAGGTTTTTAAAGAAAAATTATCCTTTCGTAGTTAAGTTGTTAATGATGAATGCAAGAAAACCTGATTGTTTACTTGGGAGAGCTAAAATGTATTAACCTCTCTTGTGCAGGGGGCAGTATTGTGACATCCGGATGAAAAGCGTACCCAAAGTAAACTGCCTGTTACTCAGGCCCAGAAGCTAAGTAGAGACTTGCTTCCAAAACTGTTAAAATAATGTCTGTGAGTATAACAGAACTCTTTTGGCAGGCGAAAACCTGAGAAAAATCCATTCAGGAAGTGAGATATCTGAAGTTTGTAGTTTTCTAATGCATGTCTAATAGAGTATCCATTGACTTAGGACTGAGATTGCACTTCCCATGGCTTCCACTAGATGTCAACAGTCTTTAGAAATTGTTTCAGGCTTGTGTTATGAAGAATGACAGAGTAAGACCTCTTTCTAAGGGTGGATGGCCAGGTGTCCCTTCCTTCTTTGAGGCACGCGTCTGTGAAGCGCGGCGTTCGTTCTTTTTCCTTTGTAATGACAACACTATTGTCCGGTTGAAATATTATTGCATATTTATGCTAAAAACAACTTGAAGATGGATTAGAAACATCGTTTGACATGTTTCTATGAACTTTAGTGATACAATTTTGCCTTTTCGTCTGGATTTTGTGATCGGTTTTGGAGCCAATGGATTTCTGAACAAAACGAGGAGTCCAAAAAGCTACCGCTAAACTTCTTTCAAACAAGTCAAACTATGTTTCTATTTAATCATCATGTATCCTAAAATGTCAATTAACTATAATATTTCATACGGAAAGTAGTATGCTCAATAGAAAATAAAATTAGAAAGCGCGTTCCAACAGACTGATATTGTACCGGGAGTCTTTGTACAAAAACTCAAAATTCTTGCTCGTTTCTGAAGAAACAAACCTGAAACCTTAAAAAAAGACTGTTGACATCTAGTGGAAGCCATAGGAATTGCAATCTGGGAGTTGGAATTGCATAGGACCCATATCTTCCCATTATAAGAGCCTGGGACCTAAAAAAATATATTCTGGTTGCTTTTTCTTTGTAATTTCGCCTGCCATATCAATTGTGTTATATTCTCAGACATTATTTTAACATTTCTAGAAACTTCAAAGTGTTTTCTGAGTAACATGCAGTTTACTTTGGCCACGTCAGTCAGGCGGAAATTCAGGAAAATAGACCCTAGCTCTAATTAAACAATCCATTACACAGACAAGAATTCAACATAAACCAATAGACTATTAAACAATACATTACACAGACAAGAATCCAAAAAGAAGCCAATAAGCTATTAACCTGTCTAGGACAGGGGTTCCTCTAGCGCCATTCCTCCCACATTCCACTGAAAAGGCAGAGCGCGAAATTCAAAAAATATATTTTTTAAATATTTAACTTTCACACATTAACAAGTCCAATACAGCTAATGAAAGATAAACATCTTGTGAATCCAGCCAACATGTCCGATTTTTAAAATGTTTTACAGCGAAAACACCACGTATATTTATGTTAGCTCACCACCAAATACAAATATAAAAGCACAGACATTTTTCACAGCACAGGTAGCATGCACAAAACCAACCAAACTAACCAAGACCCAACCAAACTAACCAAGAAACAACTTCATCAGATGACAGTCTTATAACATGTTATTCAATAAATCTATGTTTTGTTCGAAAAATTTGCATATTTGAGGTATAAATCATAGTTTTACATTGCAGCTACAATTGGAAATAGCACCGAAGCAGCTAGAACAATTACAGAGACCAAATTGAAATACCTAAATACTCATCATAAAACATTTATGAAAAATACATGGTGTACAGCAAATTAAAGATAGCTTAGTTCTTAATGCAATCGCCGTGTTAGAATTATAAAAATAACTTCATTACGACATGCAGCTTACGTTATGGCGAGAGAGTGCCCAAAATCTGGGCGCAAACTAATAGTACACTTGTTCGACAGATATATGAAATAGCATCATAAAATGGGTCCTACTTTTGCTGATCTTCCATCAGAATGTTGTACAAGGGGTCCTTTGTCGGGAACAATCGTTGTTTGGTTTTAGAATGGCATTTTTCCCTCTCGAATGAGCAAGCAAAACTAGCCAAATGGCGCTTAGCTCTCCTTCGTCACCAAACGCAAAGAACGCAACATGTCTAAACTCCCGAAAAAAATTCTATAATCTAATAAAACTACATTGAAAAAACATACTTTACGATGATATTTTTACATTTATCAAATAAAATCAAAGCCGGAGATATAAGACGTCTATAACGATTGCTTTTCAGAAGCCAATACTGGTGACCTTTATGCACTTCCTGAACAAACTAATTCTGGGGTCATGTCATTCCAAGCTGTCTCTTTTGACCATAGAAAGAGATTGAGACCCCGTTTCACCTCTCACAGCCTATTGACATCTAGTGGAAGGCGTATGAAGTGCATGTATAGTCATAAATCTCAAGCAAAATGATAGGGAGGGCCTGGAACAGAGCCTCGATTTGAGATTTTTCACTTTCTGACAGGAAGTTTGCTGCAAAATGAGTTCTGTTTTACTCACAGATATAATTCAAACGGTTTTAGAAACTTGAGAGTGTTTTCTATCCAATAGTAATAATAATATGCATATTGTACGAGCAAGAATAGAGTACGAGGCCGTTTAAATTGGGCACGACTTTTCCCCAAAGTGTAAATAGCGCCCTCTATCCTCAACAGGTTTTAAACAATACAATACACAGACAAGAATCCAAAATAAACCAATAGGCTATTTAACAATACATTACACAGACAATAATCAACAAAAATAAACCAATAGGCTATTTTAGCCAAATATAAAAAGTGGGCAACAACACCAGCCTTGTTTAAAGCATAGGCCTAGTGGTTAGAGTGTTGGGCCAGTAACCGAAATGTTGCTGGATTGAATACCTGAGCTGACAAGGTAAAAAAAATCTGTCGTTCTGCCCCAGACCAAGGCAGTTCCCCGGACAGCGAACACGTGGATGTCGATTAAGGCAGCCCCCCGCACCTCTATGATTCAGAGGGGTTGGGTTAAATGCGGAAGACACATTTCAGTTAATTGCAACTGACTAGCATCCCTTCCCTTTCCTATGATATTATGGAATAATCATTCCAGATAGTTATTGTCTTTGTTTTATTCTCCTCATAGCCTCTTGATACATTTATAAAATTATATTTTATGTGTAAAGGCTAATAAGCATACTCTCCTCCTTCACGTCACTCCCATTTTCTGCTCCACCTACACAGGTTCGAAGTGTTACATGATCTGTATAAATGCAAATTCAGGTGAGGCGACGGTCCTTTTCCTTGTCTCAGAGACATGACAAATGTTTGCTTTGACTCTGTTACAGCATCCGTTGTCATGGTTACCTGACTGCTACAGCAATGAGGGTGGTCAATGCACAGGTTGCACATGTTTTAGCGAGAGGAACATTTAGCTCATTTATCCTTCACTAATCCCCAACCCCCTTGCTTACTGTTGAAACATTTTCCTGAGAAGCCCAACTAACCATTCAACCTCTGGCAAAAGAACGGTTTCTAATACACAATGAAATGAAACACAGACCACCCCTTACTAGTCAGAAGACTATTGGGTATGTTGTGGTGGACTGTAATTACAATTGCTTTGAGGGAACCAAGTAAAAGGATGTTTGTAGTGTAGCTGTAGTGTAGGTGTTTGAGTCAGTGGTCTGGCAGAGTGCCAGTTCTTGGTCACGCACTTTCCTCATGATATCGTCATGCGTTCCATTACTTATAGAGACTGAAAAGAATGCTCCTGTTGGAACATTATTAGATATATATGATAACAACATCCTGAAGATTGATTCTCTACTAAGTTTGACCAGTTTATTCGACTTGTAATATAACTTTTTGAAGTTTTCGTCCGACGTTTGCCTGCATCTGCGCGAGCGTTTGGACACGTGTACTACACATGCTAGCAAAATTAGCTAATTGGACATAAGTAATGGACATTATCGAACAAAACAACGATTTATTGTGGAACTAGGATTCCTTGCACTGCATTCTGATGAAGATAATCAAAGGTAAGGAAATATTTATGATGTAATTTCGTATTTCTGTTGACTCCAACATGGCGGAGAAATGTTGTTAAATCTGAGCTCCATCTCAGATTATTGCATGGTGTGCTTTCTACGTAAAGTTTTTTTTAAATCTGACACAGCGGTTGCATTAAGGAGAGGTATATCTATAATTCTATGTGTATAACTTGTATTATCATCTACATTTATGATGAGTATTTCTGTTGAAACGATGTGGCTATGCAAAATCACTTGATGTTTTTGGAACTAGTGACTGTAACGCGCCAATGTAAACTCAGATTTTTTTTATATAAATATGAACTTTATCAAACAAAACATGCATGTATTGTGTAACATGAAGTCCTATGAGTGTCATCTGATGAAGATAATCAAAGGTTAGTGATTAATTTTATCTCTATTTCTGCTTTTTGTGAAAGCTATCTTTCGCTGGAAAAATGGCTGTGCTTATTGTGGTTTGGTGGTGACCTAACATAATCGTTTGTAGTGCTTTCGCTGAAAAGCATATTTGAAATCGGACACTTTGGTGGGATTAACAACAAGATTACCTTTATAATGATATAAGACACATGTATGTCTGAGGAATTTTAATTATGAGATTTCTGTTGTTTGAATTTGGCACCCTGCACTTTCACTGGCTGTTGTCATATCATCCCGGTAGCGGGATTGCAGCCATAAGACTTTAAAACAGGAGACAATACCTTTGGTTGTTTCTCTGTTTCCTCCTGAAGAGCCATCTGTCTCTGGTTTTGTCTCATTGGCTTTGGACAAAGGATGTTGGACCTCTTCCGATTTCTAACAAAACAGTTAAATCAATTCATAACATTGGTTAGGTTGAAATTGAAAATAAAAAGGGAAATTCCACTACTTTATTAACTCATTTAAATTATATCCAGCACCACACCAGTGTCTACATATGTAAAAACAGTAATAAACCATTTATAAGGATTTGATAAATAGTGAATTCACCATTTAGTCATCATTAGTCCAACATGTATAACCATTTACAAATCATTAGTAAAGTGTTATTGCAGCCCCTCGTCTAAAGTGATTGCTATTGATACTTTTTAAATGTTTTGAGTGACCAGTGCAATTTCTCACAAAAAGACGGTTATGCCATTGGTTTACATTCCAACCGTACCTGATGCCCACTTAAGGTCTAAACATAACTCAGAACATATGAATGGTAAAATAATAAGCACACACAGGATGTTAAAGGAAATATATCAAACATTTTATTTAAATAATTTACAAATGTTGGGGTAATTAATACATGGTGAGCAAACTGTTTCTAAATGCCCTATACATGGTTTATTACTGACTGTGAATACAAAGTATTACCCTGTTCTTTCTGTTTATACATGGTTTATTACTGAAGGTTAATACAAAGTATTACCCTGTTCTTTCTGTTAATACATGGTTTATTACTGACTGTTAATACAAAGTATTACCCTGTTCTTTCTGTTTATACATGGTTTATTACTGACTGTTAATACAAAGTATTACCCTGTTCTTTCTGTTTATACATGGTTTATTACTGACTGTTAATACAAAGTATTACCCTGTTCTTTCTGTTTATACATGGTTTATTACTGACTGTTAATACAAAGTATTACCCTGTTCTTTCTGTTTATACATGGTTTATTACTGAAGGTTAATACAAAGTATTACCCTGTTCTTTCTGTTAATACATGGTTTATTACTGACTGTTAATACAAAGTATTACCCTGTTCTTTCTGTTTATACATGGTTTATTACTGAAGGTTAATACAAAGTATTACCCTGTTCTTTCTGTTAATACATGGTTTATTACTGACTGTTAATACAAAGTATTACCCTGTTCTTTCTGTTAATACATGGTTTATTACTGACTGTTAATACAAAGTATTACCCTGTTCTTTCTGTTTATACATGGTTTATTACTGACTGTTAATACAAAGTATTACCCTATGTTCTTTCTGTTTATACATGGTTTATTACTGACTGTTAATACAAAGTATTACCCTATGTTCTTTCAATTACTATAAATTTCACAAACATTTTCACAAAAATCCCCCTGGCTGGAAATTCATGGATTACCGCCGTTTTGCAAGCTCCGACCCAACTTTGCTATTTTGTGGTTATGTTGTAATACATGTTTTGTCTATTTTCACGTAATGTTTCTGCTATTTTTTCTTACAACCAACAAGAACATCAGATCGTAAGTTACTTACCCCAATTCCGGCTTCTACTTAGACTCATCTGCCCTGGACTCGCTCTAATTCCAACCCAATTGTCAGGCTACCCAAGAGGAAATGCCAGCGATACAGAGGTAAGAGAGGGGGATCTCGTGAGATTAAGGTGAAGGGAGAACCGGCCACCTCTTCCCTCCATTCTACTGGCGAATGTACAGTCAGTCACTTGATAATAAGATGGATGACCTCTGATCTCGGATTCGCTACCAACGTGACTATCGGAATTGCAATATTCTTTGCTTTTCAGAAACATGGCTCTCAGACAAGATACCCCCCACGGCTATCCAACTTGCTGGATACTCCATTCTCCGATAGGACAGGACAGTGGAGTCGGGGAAATCAAGGGGGGGAGGGGTTTGCCTCTTCATCAACTTCAACTGGTGTGCTAATTCCAGCGTGGTGGAAGTGTTGACCCACTGTTCACCCGTCTTGGAATACCTTATGGTCAAATGACGACCATTCAACCTCCCGATGGAGTTTTCAGCTGTTATCGTGACTGCTGTATAAATTCCACCTCAGGACAATACAATACTGTACACGGCTATAAACAGGCAGGAAACCCTACACCCAGAGGCTGCCTTTCTGGTTGCAGGTGATTTTAATTCTGCATCACTAAAACACACGATGCCCAACTTCCATCAACATGTCTCCAATGCCACTAGGGGCAATAAAGTCCTAGACCACTTCTATTCTACCCACAAGCAAGCGTACAAGGCCCTCCCTCGTCCGCCATCATCAGATCATGATTCTGTACACTTGCTTCCTGTTTACAAGCAGAAACTAAAACAGGAAGTACCTGCGATTTGCTCCGTTGAGAAATGGTCACCAGAGTCACAGGGTATGCTACAGGACTGCTTTGCTAGCGTTGATTGCAATATGTTCCGAGACTCCGCCGATAACATCGACGAGCTAACCACCTCTGTCACCGGCTTCATTAGAAAATGCATCAGCGACGTTGTACCTACGGTGAGGGTTCGCTGTTTCCCCAAACAAAAGCCTTGGATTAACACAGAGGTTGGCGCTAAACTAAAGAGCAGGGCTATAGTACACAGAGCTATCGCAGACAACCCTGATGCTACGACCAAGGACAGGAATGAGTCATCAAACGAACAAAATGACAATATAGGAATAAGGTACAATCATACTACACAGGCTCCACCGCCAGCCAGATGTGGCAGGGGCTACAGTCTATTACGGATTATAAAGGAAGACCCAACCGTGATCTGCCCAACGATGCTTCTCTACCAGACGAACTCAATGCATTTTATGCACGCTTTGACAACAACAACATCAAGCCGGGTGTGAGGTTTGTCACCAACCCAGAGGACTGGGTGACTCGCTCTCTGAGGCCGATGTGAGAAGGGTCTTTAATCAGGTCAACACCCGCAAGGCCGTGGGCCCCGACGGTTTTCCAGGGCGAGTTCTCAGAGCATGCGCAGAACAGCTGGCAGGCATATTCACAGTGATGTTAAGCCTGTCCTTGTCCCAGTCTGTAATCCCCACATGTTTTAAAAAATAAATATATATCGGTGGGTCCCCTGCAGGACGTTGAGCTAAGGCTAATGCAATTAGCATGAGTTTGTAAGTAACAAGAACATTTCCCAGGACATAGGCATACTGTATCTAATATTGGCAGAAAGCTTAGATTAACAAGAATTTAACTGCACTGTCCAATTTACAGTAGCTATTACAGTGAAAGAATACCATGCTATTGTTTGAGGAGAGTGCACAGTTTTCAACATGAAAAGTTATTAATAAACCAAAAATGTTAATAAACCAAAGACTTTAACAGTAATGCAATGGTTCAATGGATCAGTCTAAAACTTTACACATACACTGCTGCCATCTAGTGGACAAAATCTAAATTGCAGCTGGGCTGGAATAATACATTATGGCCTTTTTCTTCCATTTAAAAGATGATGGTACAAAAAAAATACAAAAGAACAATTGTTTTTTTCTTTGTATTTTCTTTTATCAGATCTAATCTAAATACTTATTTCCCTCATTAAAAAGCAAATCAATTTATAACATTTTTGACATGCGTTTTTCTGGATTTTTTGGTTGTTATTCTGTCTCTCACTGTTCAAATACACCTACCATTAAAATTATAGACTGATCATTTCTTTGTTAGTTGGCAAACGTACAAAATCAGCAGGGGATCAAATACTTTTTTCCCTCACTGTAAATATGGTATTGGAACTGACTTTTTAAATATTTCCTGTATATAGTATGCTTACTTACTATATTGTATATTTCATATTTCTTACTCTTATTTCTTGTGTTTTATTTTAGTAATACATTGTTATTGATTACTGCATTGTTGGGGTTAGAGCTGCAAGAAAGGCATTTCACTGTACACTTGTGCATGTGACATTAAAACTTGAAACTTGATTTCAATGCGTCTTTCTCCATTCTGATTGTTTTATACTGTTCAATATACTCCTTTCTGTGTTTTAAAACAGTGCCGCATGAAGGCAATGCGTGCAAGTTGGTGACAGAACAAGGGGAAGTTCGTATAGTACTTGAAACTCATGTGGCACTTTCTTATCTTTTAAACACAGAACTAGAAACACGATGTTCCCACATATGAAGACACTGGAATGGTGCTAGAGATAATATGAGGTTAAAAAGTGGTGGAATTCCCCTTAAATCATATCTCATTACAGGAAAATGATCAGCATGACCACGGAGGATGTAAATGATGTAAGTTTGTCTTACCATCTCTGCTGCCTCCTTCTTGTCAAGGTGTTCACCTAACACCTCCTCTGGGTCTAGAATGGAGGGTGAGATATAGTATTGTACATCAACATACATACAGGAAGTGGTTCTTTTGCAGACTTCTTATGAACTGTTTAATTGTTGTGTATTTTTCTTTCCACCTTTATTTAACCAGGTAGGCTAGTTGAGAACAAGTTCTCATTTGCAACTGCGACCTGACCAAGATAAAGCAAAGCAGTTCGACACATACAACAACACAGAGTTACACATGGATTTTTTTGAAAGGCCTCCATGAATATAACCCCACCAGGTGACCCCTCATCATCAGGCCTCTCCACCTCTATAACCCCACCAGGTGACCCCTCATCATCAGGCCTCTCCACCTCTATAACCCCACCAGGTGACCCCTCATCATCAGGCCTCTCCACCTCTATAACCCCACCTGGTGATCCCTCATCATCAGGCCTCTCCACCTCTATAACCCCACCTGGTGACCCCTCATCATCAGGCCTCTCCACCTCTATAACCCCACCAGGTGACCCCTCATCATCAGGCCTCTCAACCTCTGTAACCCCACCTGGTGACCCCTCATCATCAGGCCTCTCCACCTCTATAACCCCACCTGGTGACCCCTCATCATCAGGCCTCTATAACCCCACCAAGTGACCCCTCATCATCTGGCCTCTATAACCCCACCAGGTGACCCCTCATCATCAGGCCTCTCAACCTCTGTAACCTCACCTGGTGACCCCTCATCATCAGACATCTCCATCACTTTAACTCCACCAGGAGGGGAATCCCACCACCTAAAGATTGACGGGCTGTATCAGTCTTCTAAAGTCTGGCAGAGAAAACATAATATAGTTTTTAGAGTTTCTCAAAATAAGGTTAAAAAAAATGTTGTTAGTGGTTTACTTTCACAAAAAATACAATGAGTGGATGATCAACCAACGCTAAGAACAGATCTCAAATTAGTCACATGTTGTTCTCCTTACGCTGGCTGTCAGTGGTATTGTTTTTTAAATTCTCTAGATCACCTACATAGCATTGCTTCTGAAAATGTAGCTACAATTTAGTTACATTACAAAACATACTGTCTTCCAAAGATTCCCTTGACATATCCAATACACAGTTCAAGGAAAATTAAGTGTTATTAATAGTGTAGGCTTCAAAATGGCTAACATGCATGAAGATGTCAGAATACAGATATGATGTCATTGTTTTAACACTATAAACACCGTTTTTTTAACAATGGAGCACAAAATGTTTCAATGTGCCAATAAATCAGCACAATCTATATTCACGGTTTTTAAAATCACAGCCATCTGGTAGCTAGAATAGAGATCATCCATACTCTAGGAGCTAGAATAGAGATCATCCATACTCTAGGAGCTAGAATAGAGATCATCCATACTCCAGGAGCTAGAATAGAGATCATCCATACTCTAGGAGCTAGAATAGAGATCATCCATTCTCTAGGAGCTAGAATAGAGATCAT
The DNA here is from genome assembly GCF_016432855.1 of Salvelinus namaycush. Lineage (NCBI taxonomy): Eukaryota > Metazoa > Chordata > Actinopteri > Salmoniformes > Salmonidae > Salvelinus > Salvelinus namaycush. Next base: position 65,807,116 of record NC_052314.1, read on the forward strand.
CCATACTCTAGGAGCTAGAATAGAGATCATCCATACTCTAGGAGCTAGAATAGAGATCATCCATACTCTAGGAGCTAGAATAGAGATCATCCATACTCTAGGAGCTAGAATAGAGATCATCCATACTCTAGGAGCTAGAATAGAGATCATCCATACTCTAGGAGCTAGAATAGAGATCATCCATACTCTAGGAGCTAGAATAGAGATCATCCATACTCTAGGAGATAGAATAGAGATCATCCATACCCTAGGAGCTAGAATAGAGATCATCCATACTCTAGGAGCTAGAATAGAGATCATCCATACTCTATGAGCTAGAATAGAGATCATCCATACTCTATGAGCTAGAATAGAGATCATCCATACCCTAGGAGCTAGAATAGAGATCATCCATACTCTAGGAGCTAGAATAGAGATCATCCATACTCTAGGAGCTAGAATAGAGATCATCCATACCCTAGGAGCTAGAATAGAGATCATCCATACTCCAGGAGCTAGAATAGAGATCATCCATACTCTAGGAGCTAGAATAGAGATCATCCATACTCCAGGAGCTAGAATAGAGATCATCCATACTCTAGGAGCTAGAATAGAGATCATCCATACTCTAGGAGCTAGAATAGAGATCATCCATACTCTAGGAGCTAGAATAGAGATCATCCATACTCTAGGAGCTAGAATAGAGATCATCCATACTCTAGGAGCTAGAATAGAGATCATCCATACTCTAGGAGCTAGAATAGAGATCATCCATACTCTAGGAGCTAGAATAGAGATCATCCATACTTTGCTAATGCAGATACAAAACAGAGTAACGGAGAACAAGCTAGACATGGAAAACTTAACAAGGCATTTGTGGTAAATGCATGGAGGCTGCCATCTTTATGCATGTCTGCTAATAAGGAATTCTATTACATTTTTTATTTTACATTTATTCAACCAGAGAAGTCACATTCAGGTTTACATCTCTTTTTCAAGTGAGCCCTGGCCAAGCATACATATAGTTACACATGAGACACAACACAACATAAACAATAGCAATGAATGGAAGTTAAAATAGTGTCAAGTGCATAAGAGAGTTTAAAAGAGCAGGTTTAAAAACATGTGCAATCTGTGGTCAACAACCCTCCAATCTGGGATTTAAATTAATTAAACTATAATACAGATGATGCACTTCTGATGCTTATCTTAGTGTTAGATCACAATGTGTACATGTTAATGACATGACTTCTGACAAGCTTTCTGGAAATACTGGAGTACCACAGTGTTCCATTCTTGGGTATTTCTCAAACTGCAGGAAGTGTTGTCATGTTTTGTCTTTGATCATCATGTCTTGTCCCTGTGCTTCCCTCTGCTGGTCTTATTAGGTTCTTTCCCTCTTTCTATCCCTCTCTCTCCCCCTCCCTCTCTCCCTCTCTCACTCTCTCTCTCTATCGTTCCGTTCCTGCTCCCAGCTGTTTCTCATTCTCCTAACTACCTCATTTACTCTTTCACACCTGTCCCCTATTTTGCCCTCTGATTAGAGTCCCTATTTCTCCCTCTGTTTTCCGCTTCTGTCCTTGTCGGATTCTTGTTTGATGTTTGCTGTTCTGTGTCCTTGTTCCGCCCTGTCGTGTTTTTGCCTTCTTCAGATGCTGCGTGTGAGCAGGTGTCTATGTCAGCTACGGCCTGTGCCTTCCTGAAGCGACCTGCAGTCTGTGGTCGCGTCTCCAGTCGTTCCTCTCTACTGACGAGAGGATTTCAGTTTCCTGTTTTGGATTTACCTATAATATTATCCAGGAGTATCATTGTTTGTTTAAGACTGGAATAAAGACTCTGTTTCTATTAAGTCGCTTTTGGGTCCTCATTCACCAGCATAACAGAAGAATCCGACCAAGAATGGACCCAGCGACTACGGATTCTCGCAACACTGCCGTCGAGATCCAGGGAGCAATGCTCGGCAGACACGAGCAGGAATTGTCTGCTGCTCGTCATGCCGTTGAGACCCTGGCCGCTCAGGTCTCCGATCTCTCAGGACAGTTTCAGAGTCTTCGTCTCGTGCCACCAGCTACTTCCTGGTCTTCCGAGTCTCCGGAACCTAGGGTTAATAACCCACCATGTTACTCTGGGCAGCCCACTGAGTGTCGCTCCTTTCTCACCCAGTGTGATATTGTGTTCTCTCTCCAGCCCAACACATACTCAAGAGAGAGAGCTCGGATCGCTTACGTCATATCACTCCTTACTGGTCGGGCTCGGGAGTGGGGCACAGCTATCTGGGAGGCAAGGGCTGAGTGTTCTAACGTTTATCAGAACTTTAAAGAGGAGATGATACGGGTTTTTGATCGTTCAGTTTTTGGGAAGGAGGCTTCCAGGGCCCTGGCTTCCCTATGTCAAGGTCATCGATCCATAACGGATTACTCTATAGAGTTTCGCACTCTTGCTGCATCCAGTGACTGGAACGAGCCGGCGTTGCTCGCTCGTTTTCTGGAGGGACTCCACGCTGAGGTTAAGGATGAGATTCTCTCCCGGGAGGTTCCTTCCAGCGTGGACTCTTTGATTGCACTCGCCATCCGCATAGAACGACGGGTAGATCTTCGTCACCGAGCTCGTGGAAGAGAGCTCGCGTTAACGGTGTTTCCCCTCTCCGCATCTCAACCATCTCCTCCCACCGGCTCAGAGACTGAGCCCATGCAGCTGGGAGGTATTCGCATCTCGACTAAGGAGAGGGAACGGAGAATCACCAACCGCCTTTGCCTCTATTGCGGTTCTGCTGGACATTTTGTCATGTCATGTCCAGTAAAAGCCAGAGCTCATCAGTAAGCGGAGGGCTACTGGTGAGCGCTACTACTCAGGTCTCTCCATCAAGATCCTGTACTACCTTGTCGGTCCATCTACGCTGGACCGGATCGGCTGCTTCCTGCAGTGCCTTGATAGACTCTGGGGCTGAGGGTTGTTTTATGGACGAAGCATGGGCTCGGAAACATGACATTCCTCTCAGACAGTTAGGGAAGCCCACGCCCATGTTCGCCTTAGATGGTAGTCTTCTCCCCAGTATCAGATGTGAGACACTACCTTTAACCCTCACAGTATCTGGTAACCACAGTGAGACCATTTCCTTTTTGATTTTTCGTTCACCTTTTACACCTGTTGTTTTGGGTCATCCCTGGCTAGTATGTCATAATCCTTCTATTAATTGGTCTAGTAATTCTATCCTATCCTGGAACGTTTCTTGTCATGTGAAGTGTTTAATGTCTGCTATCCCTCCTGTTTCTTCTGTCCCCTCTACTCAGGAGGAACCTGGTGATTTGACAGGAGTGCCGGAGGAATATCATGATCAGCGCACGGTCTTCAGTCGGTCCAGAGCCAACTCTCTTCCTCCTCACCGGTCGTATGATTGTTGTATTGATCTCCTTCCGGGGACCACTCCCCCTCGGGGTAGACTATACTCTCTGTCGGCTCCCGAACGTAAGGCTCTCGAGGATTATCTGTCTGTTTCTCTCGACGCCGGTACCGTGGTGCCTTCTTCCTCTCCCGCCGGAGCGGGGTTTTTTTTTGTTAAGAAGAAGGACGGTACTCTGCGCCCCTGCGTGGATTATCGAGGGCTGAATGACATAACGGTTAAGAATCGTTATCCGCTTCCCCTTATGTCGTCAGCCTTCGAGATTCTGCAGGGAGCCAGGTTCTTTACTAAGTTGGACCTTCGTAACGCTTACCATCTCGTGCGCATCAGAGAGGGGGACGAGTGGAAAACGGCGTTTAACACTCCGTTAGGGCATTTTGAATACCGGGTTCTGCCGTTCGGTCTCGCTAATGCTCCAGCTGTCTTTCAGGCATTAGTTAATGATGTACTGAGAGACATGCTGAACATCTTTGTTTTCGTTTACCTTGACGATATCCTGATTTTTTCACCGTCACTCGAGATTCATGTTCAGCACGTTCGACGTGTACTCCAGCGCCTTTTAGAGAATTGTCTCTACGTGAAGGCGGAGAAGTGCGCCTTTCATGTCTCCTCTGTCACATTTCTCGGTTCTGTTATTTCCGCTGAAGGCATTCAGATGGATCCCGCTAAGGTCCAGGCTGTCAGCGATTGGCCCGTTCCTAAGTCACGTGTCGAGTTGCAGCGCTTTCTCGGTTTCGCTAATTTCTATCGGCGTTTCATTCGTAATTTCGGTCAAGTGGCTGCCCCTCTCACAGCTCTGACTTCTGTCAAGACTTGCTTTAAGTGGTCCGGTTCCGCCCAGGGAGCTTTTGATCTCCTCAAGAAGCGTTTTACATCTGCTCCTATCCTTGTTACTCCTGACGTCACTAAACAATTCATTGTCGAGGTTGACGCTTCAGAGGTGGGCGTGGGAGCCATTCTGTCCCAGCGCTTCCATTCTGACGATAAGGTCCATCCTTGCGCTTACTTTTCTCATCGCCTGTCGCCATCGGAACGCAACTATGATGTGGGTAACCGCGAACTGCTCGCCATCCGCTTAGCCATAGGCGAATGGCGACAGTGGTTGGAGGGGGCGACCGTCCCTTTTGTCGTTTGGACTGACCATAAGAACCTTGAGTACATCCGTTCTGCCAAACGACTTAATGCACGTCAAGCTCGTTGGGCGTTGTTTTTCGCTCGTTTCGAGTTCGTGATTTCCTATCGCCCGGGAAATAAGAACACCAAGCCTGATGCCTTATCCCGTCTCTTTAGTTCTTCTGTGGCTTCTACCGACCCCGAGGGGATTCTCCCTGAAGGGCGTGTTGTCGGGTTGACTGTCTGGGGAATTGAGAGACAGGTAAAGCAAGCACTCACTCACACTGCGTCGCCGCGCGCTTGTCCTAGTAACCTTCTGTTCGTTCCTGTCTCTACTCGTCTGGCTGTTCTTCAGTGGGCTCACTCTGCCAAGTTAGCTGGCCACCCCGGCGTTCGGGGTACGCTTGCTTCTATTCGCCAGCGGTTTTGGTGGCCTACTCAGGAGCGTGACACGCGCCGTTTCGTGGCTGCTTGTCAGACTAAGTCAGGTAACTCTCCTCCTGCCGGTCGTCTCAGACCGCTTCCCATTCCTTCTCGACCATGGTCTCACATCGCCTTAGACTTTATTACCGGTCTGCCTTCGTCTGCGGGGAAGACTGTGATTCTTACGGTTATCGATAGGTTCTCTAAGGCGGCACATTTCATTCCCCTCGCTAAGCTTCCTTCCGCTAAGGAGACGGCACAAATCATCATTGAGAATGTGTTCAGAATTCATGGTCTCCCGTTAGACGCCGTTTCAGACAGAGGCCCGCAATTCACGTCACAGTTTTGGAGGGAGTTCTGTCGTTTGATTGGTGCTTCCGTCAGTCTCTCTTCCGGGTTTCATCCCCAGTCTAACGGTCAAGCAGAAAGGGCCAATCAGTCGATTGGTCGCATATTATGCAGCCTTTCTTTTCGAAACCCTGCGTCTTGGGCAGAACAGCTCCCCTGGGCAGAATACGCTCACAACTCGCTTCCTTCGTCTGCTACCGGGCTATCTCCGTTTCAGAGTAGTCTTGGGTACCAGCCTCCTCTGTTCTCGTCCCAGCTCGCCGAGTCCAGCGTTCCCTCCGCTCAGGCTTTTGTCCAACGTTGTGAGCGCACCTGGAGGAGGGTCAGGTCTGCACTTTGCCGTTACAGGGCGCAGACTGTGAGAGCCGCCAATAAACGTAGGATTAAGAGTCCTAGGTATTGTCGCGGTCAGAGAGTGTGGCTTTCCACTCGTAACCTTCCCCTTACGACAGCTTCTCGCAAGTTGACTCCGCGGTTCATTGGTCCGTTCCGTGTCTCTCAGGTCGTCAATCCTGTCGCTGTGCGACTGCTTCTTCCGCGACATCTTCGTCGCGTCCACCCTGTCTTCCATGTCTCCTGTGTCAAGCCTTTTCTTCGCGCCCCCGTTCGTCTTCCCTCCCCCCCCCCGTCCTTGTCGAGGGCGCACCTATTTACAAGGTACGGAAGATCATGGACATGCGTTCTCGGGGACGTGGTCACCAGTACTTAGTGGATTGGGAGGGTTACGGTCCTGAGGAGAGGAGTTGGGTTCCATCTCGGGACGTGCTGGACCGTTCGTTGATTGATGATTTCCTTCGTTGCCGCCAGGGTTCCTCCTCGAGTGCGCCAGGAGGCGCTCGGTGAGTGGGGGGGTACTGTCATGTTTTGTCTTTGATCATCATGTCTTGTCCCTGTGCTTCCCTCTGCTGGTCTTATTAGGTTCTTTCCCTCTTTCTATCCCTCTCTCTCCCCCTCCCTCTCTCCCTCTCTCACTCTCTCTCTCTATCGTTCCGTTCCTGCTCCCAGCTGTTTCTCATTCTCCTAACTACCTCATTTACTCTTTCACACCTGTCCCCTATTTTGCCCTCTGATTAGAGTCCCTATTTCTCCCTCTGTTTTCCGCTTCTGTCCTTGTCGGATTCTTGTTTGATGTTTGCTGTTCTGTGTCCTTGTTCCGCCCTGTCGTGTTTTTGCCTTCTTCAGATGCTGCGTGTGAGCAGGTGTCTATGTCAGCTACGGCCTGTGCCTTCCTGAAGCGACCTGCAGTCTGTGGTCGCGTCTCCAGTCGTTCCTCTCTACTGACGAGAGGATTTCAGTTTCCTGTTTTGGATTTACCTATAATATTATCCAGGAGTATCATTGTTTGTTTAAGACTGGAATAAAGACTCTGTTTCTATTAAGTCGCTTTTGGGTCCTCATTCACCAGCATAACAAGTGTTTTATGTAGTCCAACATTACCTCTTTAATCTCAAATTGGTTTTATGGCGGTAATCAGAAGTTGAAACAATAACAAAGCGTAATCCCTGTCCCTGTTTTGGTATAAAGCTGTGGAATTGAGAATTGTAATTACTCTCAAATTCATCGACAGAGCTATGGATGCAAGGACAGACCATCCATGATACCAACAGTTTTAACTATGTTTGGAGGCAATATTGTTTGTTTATATTTACTTTGTTTACAAACATTTGACTAAAATAAGCTTGGATTTGGGGTTTTGAAGGGGTATGACAGTTGAACTAAGCTCATGAGGCATTTATACATTATATTCTTCAAGAATCAATGGGTACATATCAATAATTTTAAAGTCCAAAAATGGATGTAGCAACCGCTAACTGCCCCTTTAAATGCAGAAAAAAAATGGTATTCTCAAGAACAAGAAAGCAATCTCCTACACTGTCTCAGATGGTCATTTTGCAAAACAAGCCCAGTTCTTGTTCTTGAGAATACCATTAGTTGTTCTTACCTGCACACACTAGACACACATTACCATGCTGCTTTAAGACTTGTAACCAACACAAGATATTTTACCACTCTACCTAATATCAGTTAGCAGGAAGGCCATCTTAACTGTAATGCGATAGACTCACTGGTACATGTTTGTCTATAAAACCATCTTAGGGCAGTTGACAATATATTTAAGCACTTTACTCACAATACATGTATGTTTTGTTCGGTAAAGTTCATATTTATATCCAAAAATCGGAGTTTACATTGGCGCGTTACTTTTAGTAGTTCCAAAACATCCGGTGATTTTGCAGAGAGCCACATCAATTTACAGAAATACTCATAATAAACATTGATAAACGATACAAGTGTTATTCACAGAATTAAAGATATACTTCTCCTTAATGCAACCGCTGTGTCACGGAAAAAGCAAACCATGCAATAATCTGAGTACGCCGCTCAGACGACAAATCAAGCCAAATTGATATTCGCCATGTTGGAGTCAACAGAAGTCAGAAATAGCATTATGAATATTCACTTACCTTTGATGATCTTCATCTGAATGCACTCCCAGGAATCCGAGTGTCACGCCCTGGCCATAGAGAGGCTTTTATTCTCTATTTTGGTTAGACCAGGGTGTGACTAGGGTGGGCATTCTATGTACATTTTTCTATGTTTTGTATTTCTTTGTTTTGTCCGGGTATGGTTATGGTTCTCAATCAGGGACAGCTGTCTATCGTTGTCTCTGATTGGGAACCATACTTAGGCAGCCTTTTCCCACCTGTGTTTTCTGGGTAATTATTTTCTGTTTTGTGTTTCTGCACCTGTCAGAACTGTTCGTTGTCGTTTCTCGCTTTGTTATTTTTGTTCTAGTGTTCAGTTTTAATAAAAATCATGAAGACATACCACGCTGCGCTTTGGTCCGATCCTTCTTCATCAGACGACCGTTACACCGAGTTCCACAATAAATGTTTGTTTTGTTCAATAATGTCCATAATTTATGTCCACATTCCTCCTTGTTGTTAGCGCGTTCAGCCCAGTAATCCAACTTCATGACGCATGAGCAGACCAAAAGTCCAAAAGTGCCTTTACAATCCGTAGAAACATGTCAAACGATGTATAGAATCAATCTTTAGGATGTTTTTAACATAAATCTTCAATAATGGTCCAACCGGAGAATTCCTTTGTCTGTAGAAAAGCAATGGAACGCGAGGTCGCTCTCACGTGAACGAGCATCACGAGCGCGTGGCTCTCTGCTAGAAACCTGACTCATTCCCCTCTCATTCAGCCCCACTTCACAGTAGAAGCCTGAAACAACGTTCTAAAGACTGACATCTAGTGGACGCCTTAGGAAGTGCAACATGACCAATATCCCACTGTATCTTCAATAGGGAATAAGTTGAAAAACGACCAACCTCAGATTTCCCACTTCCTGGTTGGATATTTCTCAGGTTTTTGCCTGCCATATGAGTTCTGTTATACTCACAGACATCATTCAAACAGTTTTAGAAACTTCATAGTGTTTTATATCCAAATGTACTAATTATATGCATATTCTAGCTTTTATGGCTGAGTAGCAAGCAGTTTAATTTGGGCACACTTTTCATCCAAAATTCCCAATGCTGCCCCCTACCCTAGAGAAGTTAAGATAAACTACTGTTGTATTATTCTTGTAAATCAAGCCATTCATGTGATGCCTCTTCTTGTTTAATTGGAACTTGTAAAAACACCTTAATTACCCCTGTAATTTACTAGCTAGCTATGTACAGTATTTTTGTAATCCTGTTTTGTGATCTGTCTCCACTACCATGTACCCAGTTTGCTTTGGATAAATAACACTTGATTTGATTTACTATTTGTACATAAGGTGCTGGCATTAGTTCTATGTCTTGAAAAAATTAAAGCAGGCTAGATTCACTAAAATAACTGGTTTTATTCCAATTCAAACCCTATGTAGATCCCACTTGCTTCTGGGTATGCACACCTTATGGAAGACACCACACACCTAGAGATGATGCGACCTACACCTCGTCCAATTCTCTCTTGTGCCAATAGGGTGAACTGGCACTAAGCATAATGTATTTATATTGAGCACTCATTGGTTAAAATGAGATTTCATGATGCTGACTGCAATTCGAACTTTAGTCGTCTAATCAAAAGGTGAAAGCACCCCAACCAACACTGGTAATAATTACTGTTGTAGGTTACTGATTATATATAAATGGAGCACTCCGCCATTATTGGTCTTCAGAAAAAAAACGGATGTTAGCTTCAAACAACTTATAATCAAGAAAAATGGCAGTAACTATTTAACTGGCATATCGGCTGCTGACTGGTCGAGTAACCTCTTCCGCCAGGATGTCCTTCATAAGAATTAGTGACACGTCCAATATATCGACCATTATCTGTCAGAATCCGCACCAGTTTGTCACCACTACGCCAACCCTCTAGCTGAGGTGTCGCTGGCGGCATATACAGCATATGACTTCCTACTGCTACGAGAACGAACTCTCTGATCTGGGGCACCGATTGGCTCAAAAATAAATGGTTTCAGTAAGTTTATTGGCTCCCTAAGTAACATTATTTACTCTGTCATAAACTCTTTCTCAGACTTGGTGTTACTCAACTACTCTGTAAATTCAGCCATTTTTTGGAGTTCCAAAACTCAGGGCTGCCAACTTCTGAAGAAAGCTTGGAGTGAGATGTGAAATTCATTGCTCCTGGCACAACCCCTAGATGGGGAAATGTTACTGTTTTAAAGCTCATTGACATAGTAAAAATATAAAATAAACCCAGATCAGGTGTATTCAGGATGATTTGAACACTAAATGAACACTTAAAATTCAACAATTTTGTTACTTTGAGATTTTGGGGGGGGGCAACATTTTAGTATGCTATTCTTTTTTTAGGCGATTTGACGCTTTATTCAGACTGTAAGGAAATGAGATGGGAAGGTGGGAAGCAGGGATTGATCCCTATTCTCAGGTGGAAGTTGTATGTGACACGTGGGAGTGTTACCACTACAACAATTGTAATATTAATGGTTGATGGCAGATTACAGTCTCCTTGTCCATAGACTGCTTTCAAGGTAAGGACACAAACATTTCACGTTTTTTAATTTGAACTATCTCTTTAAAATAGGCCTGGAAGAAAATCCTGCTTGTTCTCCAGGAGGATTGGCCACCCCTGATCTATGCTTCCCAAGTGCTGGGTGTTTGAAAATGTTATTGTCATAACAATGTGTTTTTTTTATCACCAACCTTCAAGACAAATCTAATGAATATTAATATTCAGGTGGTTTATGTCTACTAGTTGAAGATGCCTTCCATCATCTTACTCTACATAGACAAAATATGATGTGTTGATGATTTGAGCGTCCCCTTACCATCTCTGCCTAGCATGTGCACAAAACTAAAATGTCAAAAAGTATATTTTATTCCTGGAGCATTTAATATCCAATGCTTATTTCTATGATTTATTCAAAACTGTCCATGAATGGCTGCAAAAATACATAGCCTCTTATCATTCATGTTCAAACACACAAGTAGGCATATCAGATTTCAAATATGTAATTACACTGGCAAAATTGGGAAGTGGAAAAAGAAAGTGTGGAGCATAACAGCCGTGTTCTTGCTGATAAGCACAGTAATTACCCTATATTTTAGGCCATTGTTAAGAATGCGAATTGTTCCACTGATCAGACTAAATAAAGTAAATAGATAATACAATCCACTGAAAACAATATTAGATTAATCTGCCCCCCACCCTAACCAAATTATGTTTTTATTTATTGTCCCCCGTCTAGAATCAAATGTATACTTTTGGGTTCACAATCTGACAAAATGATTTTCATAGTTACAAATCAGGTCCCTGCTGCCTTTTCGTTGTCCCTTCCTAAATGCCAATCACCAGACCAGTGTGGATTACATCGGTGTTAGTACATGTTGTCAAAAGCCAGCATAATAGGGACGGGAGTAACAGCAACCAAATTTGTATATAAACCAACATTGTATATAAATCAGCGCCACCGTGCTACTCTTTACAGTTTTATAAACTCAGTGGAGAACGTTCTCTCCCCATTCATTTCCGTTCTAATCTGTTGAATATGACCAGTGTGAGTAAACATCGGCAAAAACGTAATTCAATTGTTGCCAGCAGCACAGTTAAATTCACCAACGCTCCAGAAAACATGAAAACAGCCTAACCAGCTCTGCTAGGGAGAGTAAAATGGTCAGAGTGAGGTGTTCTCTCATTTCTGTCTGGAAGTAGCTAGCCAACTTTAGCCAGTAAGCTTGGGTGCTTGACTGCCTTTGTGAGATCAGAACGCTCGGATCAACCCTACTCCTCTGATCATCCCTACTCCTCTGATCATCCCTACTCCTCTGATCATCCCTACTCCTCTGATCATCCCTACTCCTCTGATCAACCCTACTCCTCTGATCAACCCTACTCCTCTGATCATCCCTACTCCTCTGATCAACCCTACTCCTCTGATCATCCCTACTCCTTACTCCTGGACAGAGCGTCCAGTGTGCGCTCTGAACACTCCGAGAGCAAAGCGCTCTGAATTTACAAACGCCCAGAGAGTGGATCTACGAACACATCCCTAGTTACAATAGTCCTTACGAACACACCCCTAGTTACAATAGTCCGCCACAGTGGACGCATCATAAAACCCATAAAAACACAGAAATGGTTCCAATTGTTTTTCCTCCATTCATTTTTCACATTTTGAATTAAAAAAAAAAATCAAATGAATTGTGTGTTTGGTGTAGGCTTACCTAGGCGTGATTTTTGATCGCCATGTAATCAGTGGACATTTTATCATGTAAATCTTGGTGGAGCAAACTCAAAGCAATGTTTTTCGATACATGCCAGCAAAGCCACTACACAACACTAAACAATACATTAATTGCACAATAACGGTGACAAATTGTTGGGACAGCATTATCTAGGCCCTAACAGCAGAGCTTTCTTTTCAGCACCATGGAGTGAATCCTTACCACCACTACACCTGGCTATAAGCGGAGCCTCGCCTGGCAGTGAAACAATTAATTTAGCCTCGTTTACTGCATTTAAAAAAACCATAGCTGATATGGTTGACTTGCTTAAACAAATGTGGTTTCCGCTGACAATTGAGATGTACAAACTATGGCATAAGGGGACAACGAGCGGATGAAAGGCAATTCGTAATTTCGATGAAGACATTAATGAGCGAGCTAGGACGGGCGCAGTCAATATAACTATTTGTTCAGCACTTTTGAAATGTGCAGTGACAGAATTCAGAACATGGGCTGCTCTTACAGTATTCTCCCTGTACACCAAGTCAGTCCCGTAGGATAAATAAAGGGGGGGCATATAAGCAGACATTGAAAGCTCTGACAATATTCAATGATTATATTTCTCAAAAACAGGTTATAGGCTACATGTGCACCACCAAGTCAGAACAGTAAGCTAAGTTATGAGGTGGAGAGGTACCAAATTATTAGGGTGAGTCACATGGGCTACTAACAGCTTACTACACAACATACAATTAGTGTGACTTTCTTAGCTACAGTATACATATCTCCCGAGTATATTCCATCATTTATGCAGCAGCATAAAATACATTTTTCGACTAACCTTGCTGTATTGTGCTCACTAGAACAGGAAAGTGGTGCAGCGATCCTTGTAGTCAAATTTTGTCATCAAACTTTGGCAACAAAGTCTGGCATTCTCTGGATTTATGGTGCTTTCAAGACAACTGGGAACTGGGAAAAAAACATGGTTGAATCATGGTTAATCTTCAGGTTGGAGCTCTAGAAAGAGGCCAGAGTTCCCAACTTGGATTTCCGAGTTGGATGACCGTTCAAAACTTATTTTCCCAGTCGGAACTCAGTTCCCAGTGGTTTTGAATTCACTGAAGTCTGAGATTTCTCAGTTCTGAGTTTCCAGTTGTTTTGACCTCGGCAGAAGTCATGCTGGGTTGACAGCATGGCCAATGTATTTAACCATTTCTGGCCCATGGCATGTGAATGTAAAAGAGAACCTTAAACCCAGACTTGGACCACACACCCACTCCACTAAATAGCAGGCTAGTGATTGCTTTACAATAGTTGCAGTTAGCAACTGATTCCTTCCAAACCAATCATTGTTAATTTTGCGATTTCTAACTTGTTCTGTAATGTTTATGTCCAATGGCCGATGAGCACTGATACATTTTATCTATAATTTCTCTTCATGTGACAAAGATTGAAAATAATTTGCCAGTAGATTGTTGGTGTGATTCATGATGATGACTGCTTGTCTAGTTTGCTAGTTAAGATTTTAAAAGTATGATGTTGACATGATCAGTCCAATCAAAGCTACGGTAGATATAATGTGATTTGACGTAATTTTATTTGTGGCCAATGAACTTCAGCCTTCTTGGATCGGCACTTCTAATGTAACTCTATGGCAGCACCCAAGGGGCTTGAATTTTTTAGCTCTCCCCGTAGATTATGGTGACGTAGTGTTCCCATGAGTCACATTTGCACACACTGTATACAGACTTTCTTTTTTTTCTATTGTGTTATTGACTGTACGCTTGTTTATTCCATGTGTAACTCTGTGTTGTTGTTTGTGTCGCACTGCTTTGCTTCATCTTTGCCAGGTCGCAGTTGTAAATGAGAACTTGTTCCCAACTAGCTTACCTGGTTAAATAAAGGTGAAATAAAAAATATAAATAAATAAAACAGAGTGCTGAGCCAATTATGGCGCAACTAGAGAACATTACCAACCCCTACGCTGCCTCACCACCACAGAAAGCACTGAGCTAGGCTGAAACACCTTTTGGAGCTGCCTTACTCAAGAAAGCAAAAAAGAGACCATGTTTGTATGCGGCTTTATAAACACAATTATATTTTTTTTACTCTGTTTGCAAACTGATATGTGACACGTATTAATGCCAAATGAACATGCTAAATAGGTGGGGCTCAAAACAGGTGGGGCTCTCAAAACGGGTCGCCACTGCATGTAATTCTCTCGGACAAAGTGAGATTTATCAATATATTTGCCTCAATTTACTCAAAAAAAATCGCAATGCTACTTAATGATAACTGACCTTGTCTGAGAGATATTTGCACGGTTATCAAAACGTCATGTGAGGGTAAGCCTACACGAAACACAGACCTTATATGAAGTAGTTCTAAAATCCCAGTTGGAAACATGCATGGTGAAAAAACTATTGGAACCATTTCCTGGTTTTATGACTCATAATGTGGTACTCAATAAACGTATTACAGAAGGCTTTGTATAAAATCATTTGCATATAGTCTTTACGAAAGTCATGCTTCATTTTTGAATGTCAATTTAGAAAGAACAAAACAACCGTTTGTTGTATTAATATATGAAACAATAATGAGGTTTAGGTTTGTGCCTTGAAATAGTAACTTTAAAAAAAGTCCTTACCTGTTGAGTTGGTACCCAGAGTCATATGTCTACAAATGGAGACGCAGCTGATGCTTTATAGCGATGTGGGGCGTAGGCTTAGTTGTACTTCATGAAGTGATAGGTCACACTTATTTTGAAGGTTTTCCCTTTCTAGTCAGTCAGGTTATTTCTTGTAAATCATGGAGGTCCAGTCTGTCTAGTTCAGGTGCAGAAGCAGTTGCTCCTCCCTCGCATACTGCCTGCCTCACCTGGGACAACTTTAGAGATTCCGGTTTTCCAACAGTCACAAGGCTGTTGACAACCAAGGCACCTATGCCTGCAGTTGTTTAAGATATCAGTCAACCTATTTCCTGTATTCTCAAAATGATTCAACATTTTGTTTAATGTAGTTAAGTTTATTTTCAATTTATACTTCAAATGGAGCACACTTTATTAATAACATGTATTAAATCATATTAAATAATGTCATTAAAATAAGTTGACTCGCCCACATACAGATACTAATACAGTTGCTCAGAGAAAGAGATTTTGTTAAACAATTTAAAAAATCTCAAAAAGATAGTGATCAAAATGATTGGATCCTCTGTTTTCAGTACTTTTTCCCCTTGTGAGGATAATGACGCAGCCTTTTTCTAAAATGTTTTATGAAATTGGAAAACACACATTGGGAGAAATCGTAGACCATTCCTCCATACAGAATCGTTCCTTTTCCTTGGTATCCTTCATCTGTGCTTGTGAACTGCCCTCTTCAATTAAAACCACAGGTTTTCTCTGGGGTTGAAATCCGGAGACTGAGATGGCCATTACTAAATGTTGTGGCCCTACAAACTAATACAAACCCATCGAGGGGAGACTCTCATCATGAACACATACATACATGTGGGTTCATTTGCTCTACAACGCCCACAAGCCTCGAGACTTGTCTGAATGTAACCTGTTAACAAAATGAATGAATTTAGTGCCCAAATCATTTTTGATTTTTTTAAAAATGGGTAATAAATACTGTATATATAATAATTTCCTGAGCCTTCTTATATCTCTAAGATATAGAACAGACACTTCAAGGCATATTTACTTTTGATGAATTTTGGATGAATATGTTATCCAACGTGTTTTAGTCAGCTAATAGCAGTAAGGCCACATTTTATGTTTCATCAAATACTTTCTAAATGTTTTTGACACCTACAGGAGTCCTAAAATTCCAAATCAAAAAGCAAAATGATCCTTCGTATTATCATCTTACCACCGCTAAATCCACGATAATCGAGAATTTCAATAAGCATTTCTATGGCTGGCCACGCTTTCCACCTGGCTACCCCAACCCCGGTCAACAGCTCTGCACCCCCCCGCAGCTACTGGCTCAAGCCCCGCTTCTCCTTCACCCAGATCCAGACAGCTGATGTCCTGAAAGAGCTGCAGAATCTGGATCCCTACAAATCAGCTGGGCTAGACAATCTGGACCCTCTCTTCCTAAAATGATCTGCCACCATTGTCGCAACCCCTATTACTAGTCTGTTCAGGGGGAGACACTCTAGACCAAAACTGTTACAGACCTATATCCATCCTGCCCTGCCTTTCTAAAGTCTTTGAAAGCCAAGTGAACAGACAGATTACCGACCATCTCGAATCCCACCTTACTTTCTCCTCTATGCAATCAGGTTTCCGAGCTGGTCACAGGTCAGCCACGCTCAAGGTCCTAAACGATATCATAACTTCCATCGATAATAAACAGTACTGTGCAGCCGTCTTCATCGACCTGGCCAAGGCTTTCGACTCTGTCAATCCCCGTATTCTTATCGGCAGACTCAACAGCCTTGGTTTCTCTAATGACTGCCTCGCCCGGTTCACTAACTACTTCTCAGATAAGAGTTCAGCATGTCAAATCGGAGGGCCTGTTGTCCGGACCTCTGGCAGTCTCTATGGCGGTGCCACAGGGTTTAAATCTCAGGCTGACTCTTTTCTCTGTATATATCAATGATATCGCTCTTGCTGCGGGTGATTCTTTGGTCCACCTCTACGCAGACGACACCATTCTGTTACATCTGGCCCTTCTTTGGACACTGTGTTAACAAATGGTGCTTGCCTACGGAGCTGTGAGGGGAACGGCACCTCCGTACCTTCAGGCTCTGATCAGGCCCTACACCCAAACAAGGGCACTGCGTTCATCCACCTCTGGCCTGCTCGCCTCCCTACCTCTGAGGAAGTACAGTTCCCGCTCAGCCCAGTCAAAACTGTTCGCTGCTCTGGCACCCCAATGGTGGAACAAACTCCCTCACGACGCCAGGTCAGCGGAGTCAATCACCACCTTCCGGAGACACCTGAAACCCCACCTCTTTAAGGAATACCTAGGATAGGATAAAGTAATCCTTCTAACCCCCCCCTCCCCCTTAAAAGAGTTAGATGCACTATTGTAAAGTGGTTGTTCCACTGGATATCATAAGGTGAATGCACCAATTTGTAAGTCGCTCTGGATAAGAGCGTCTGCTAAATGACTTAAATGTAAATGTAAATGTAAACCTCCAAACGAGCTTCAATGCCATACAACACTCCTTCCATGACCTCCAACTGCTCTTAAACGCTAGTAAACCTAAATGCAAGCTCTTCAATCGATCGCTGCCCGCACCTACCCGCCCGCCAAGCATCACTACTCTGGATGGTTCTGACTTAGAATATGTGGACAACTATAAATACCTAGGTGTCTGGCTAGACTGTAAAATCTCCTTCCAGACTCACATTAAGCATCTCCAATCCAAAGTTAAATCTAGAATCAGCTTCCTATTTCGCAACAAAGCATCCTTCACTCATGCTGCCAAACATACCCTCGTAAAACTGAGTATCCTACCGATCCTTGACTTCGGCGATGTCATTTCCAAAATAGCCTCCAACACTCTACTCAGCAAATTGGATGTAGTCTATCACAGTGCCACCCGTTTTGTCACCAAAGCCCCATATACGACCCACCATTGCGACCTGTATGCTCTCGTTGGCTGGTCCTCGCTACATATTCGTCGCCAAACCCACTGGCTTCGGGTTATCTATAAGTCTTTGCTACATAAACTCCGCCTTAATTCAGCTCTCTGGTCACCATAGCAACACCCACCTGTAGCACGCGCTCCAGCAGGTATATCTCACTGGTCATCCACAAAGCCAACACCTACTTTGGCCGCCTATCCTTCCAGTTCTCTGCTACCAATGACTGGAACAAATTGCAAACATCAATGAAGTTGGAGACTTATATCTCCCTCACTAACTTCAAGCATCGGCTGTCAGGGCAGCTTACCGATCGCTGCAGCTGTACACAACTCATCTGTAAATAGCCCATCCAACCAACTACCTACCTCATCCCATATTTGTTTTTTTTTCTGCTCTTTTGCACACCAGTATTTATACCAGTGTTTATACTTGCACATCCTCATCTGCACATCTATCACTCCAGTGCTATTTGCTAAATTGTAATTACTTCAACCACTATGGCCTTTTTATTGCCTTACCTCCTTACTTCATTTGCACACACTGTATACAGATTTTCTATTGTGTTATTGACTGTACGTTCGTTTATCTCACGTGTAACTCTGTGTTGTTTTTGTCGCACTGCTTTGCTTTATCTTGGCCAGGTCGCAGTTGTAAATGAGAACTTGTTCTCAACTGGCCTACCTGGTGAAATAAAAATACAAATGTTAAAACAATTCCATTTGTTAGCTTTGTAGAAACCCAGCCCCGGGCAGACTAAGGTTAAAACCACGGCTAAACATAATCAATTATGTAAGATTAATAATGTAATAATACAATTATTACGTTATCCGGTGGTAATTACGTTATCAGGTGAGTACCAATGTTTTTGATGAATAATGTAATAACTTCAACTGATCATGTAATAACTAAAGTAAATGTTTTTATGCATTATTTCCCTCATGTTGATGAACATACTACCCTCCACCAATTGGAAGCACACACACAAACCAATGCACATGTACGCATACACAAACACACACTCACATCCACACATTGAACTGTACACACATGCAGTCACACACGTACACACACACACACACTTTATATGAATGGGTATACATACCACCTTAATGAAACCAGGGATAACACCATTATTTCAGTATCATTCATAACAACTAGAAGTCTTCAAGGCTCCACACGAACCAGATTAAAAGTTCTATAGTTTACCCTTGGATCCGGGTCGGATCTGATTTGATTGTCACGGGTCTCAGGTATGTGTATATATAATTATAGACCCGAAAGCAACTGCTCAGTGGTGTAAAGTACTTAAGTAAAAATACTTTAAAGAACTACTTAAGTAGTTTTTTTGTGTATTTGTAATTTACTTTACTATTGGTATTTTTGACAACTTTTACTTATCTACATTCCTAAAGGAAACAATGTACTTTTTACAGCTTACATTTTCCCTGACACGTCTCTGGTCATCCGTACTGACTGATATGGCAACGCACTAAACACAAATGCTTTGTTTGTAAATTATGTCTGAGTGTGCCTGTGGCTATCAATAAATATAAATTCAGAGCGTTCGTAAACAGAGCGTTCAGAGCGCATACTGGACGCTCTGGCCTAGGAGTTGGGTTGATCCAAACGTCAAGCACCCAAACTAAATGTCTAACGTTGACTGACTTGCTAGCTACTTCCAGACACAAATGAGAGAACGCATCACTCTGACCATTTTACTCGCCCTTGCAGAGCTGGTTAGGCTGTTTTTATGTTATCCAGAGCATTGGTGACTGTAACTGTGCTGCTGGCAACAATTGAATTACAATTTTTTTTGCCGACGTTTACCGACACCTGCCATATCCAACTGGTGTTGAGCGTTCATCAGTTATTCTGCGCTCAGGCAGTCAAACCAGGTACTATGTAATCAGATTGGGTGATAGATAATTTAGCTTTTGTATCTAAAAGTTAGTAACTAACTTTAGTGCGTGTCAGCTTGGTGGCTTTTGACTCTCCCTCCTCGTGCCATTCAGCCACTATCAAGGCTCTTTTTGGTGAACATCGGTAACCAAATCGCACCGCATCGGTGAAATAGCTGTTCATTTGCCTCCCTGATTTACATACAGCAACGACTTATTTTTTAGCTCAAAACAATGTTTACCTGCAGATACGTTACAAAAAATATTTATCTAAAAGAAGGTGAATCCTCACTGCAAAAATTATAAATAGTGGGGAGAGCGCATCATTCTGGTCAACGCTCATTTTTGCAGTCCGTAAAAATAATAAAAAAATGTTTTGCAGGCGATCTAACAATTTGTTCAGGTAAAAATGTATTTGATCGCACATTTACGATCTGACATAATGGTAGCCAACTTTTTGGTCTTTACATTAGAGACGTGCACATTTTCCATGGTTCTAGATCGTTTTTTCAACATTTTGAAGGAAGATCCATTTGTGAGCCAAATGAGACGTCTCTTTTACTTGAATGGGGTCAAATGAGCAGGCTCACAGAAAAGACTCGGGAA
The DNA here is from genome assembly GCF_016432855.1 of Salvelinus namaycush. NCBI lineage: Eukaryota > Metazoa > Chordata > Actinopteri > Salmoniformes > Salmonidae > Salvelinus > Salvelinus namaycush. The sequence goes on from NC_052314.1 coordinate 65,827,189, forward strand.
TGCCCATCCCCATCAGCCACATATACACACCGCAAGCGCCTGCTCCCAGCTCCTTCGCTCTTCTCTCTCGCTCGGTGCCTCAAATTAACAGCTTCAGTTATTAACGTAGCTAAATAATATATATTTTCTGCTGCTTACCTCTCTTGGATCGGATCAGACCGGGTTTGTACAGGGCTGAGCCTGGTTGTCCTCTGTCCATTCGGACAGGGTCTCCAAATGTGTAATTAATGTATTCGGGACGATCAGGTAGGAAGTTAAGACTCAGATGCAGACCAGGTCAAATTAACAATAGTTTAATGATCCAATAGGCGCAGGGAATAGACAGGTCAAGGCAGGCAGGGGTCAGTAAACCAGAGGTGAGGCAACGGTACCGGATGGCAGGCAGGCTCAGGGTCAGGATAAGGTAGGAATCAACACCTCCTCTTCGCTGATCCTCAACACAGGAGACCCACAAGGGTGCGTGCTCAACCTCCTCCTGTACTTCCTGTTCACCCATGATTGCGTGGCCACGCACGCTTCCAACTCAATCATCAAGTCTGCAGATGACACAACGGTAGTAGGCCTGATTACCAACAATTACGAGACAGTCTACAGGGAGGAGGTGAGGGCCCTGGGAGAGTGGTGCCAGGAAAATAACCTCTCACTCAACATCAACAAAACAAAGGAGCTGATCGTGGACATCAGGAAATTTGACGTTCTGCCCCTGAACAAGGCAGTTAACTCACTGTTCCTAGGCCGTCATTGAAAATAAGAATTTGTTCTTAACTGACTTGCCTAGTTAAATAAAATTGATGGGACTGCAGTGAAGAAGGTGGAAAGCTTCAAGTTCCTCGGTGTACACATCACTGACGATCTGAAATGGTCCACCCACACAGACTGTGTGGTGAAGAAGGCGCAACAGCGCCTCAGGAGGCTGAAGAAATTTGGCTTGGCACATAAAACCCTCACAAACTTTTACAGATGCACAATTGAGGGTATCCTGTCGGCTGCATCACCGCCTGGTATGGCAACTGCACCGCCCGCAACCGCAGGGCTCTCCAGAGGGCAAACTACCTGCCCTCCAGGACACCTACAGCACCTGATGTCACAGGAAGGCCAAAAAGTTAATCAAGGACAACAACCACCCGAGCCTGTTCACCCCGCTATCATCCAGAAGGTGAGGTGAGTACAGGTGCATCAAAGCTGGGACTGAGAGACTGAAAAACAGCTTCTATCTCAAGGCCATCAGACTGTTAAATAGCCATCACTAGGTGGCTGATTCCACCCGGTTACGCAAGCCTTCACCTTAGAGGCTGCTGTCGTATATACATAGACATGGAATCACGGGTCACTTTTATAATGTGTACATTTGCTTTACTCATCTCATATGTATATACTGTATTCAATTCTACTGTATTTTAGTCTATGCCACTCCGACATTGCTCATCTTAACATTTATACATTTCTTTATTCCATTCTGCAACTTTTACATTGTGTATAGTTGTGAATTGTTAGACACTACTGCGTTTCGCTACACCCGCAGTAACATTTGCTTAAGATGGGTATGTGACAATTAAAATTTGATATGTCATTTGAAACTCAGATGCGCAACTGTGCGTAAAGACCAAAGCTGTGTTCGAATACTCATACTAACCAACTAACCGTACTATTTGTGATGTAAATTGAGTATATAGTATGCTTATTGGTCATAGTATGGATATAGTTGGTATGCCAAACGTTCCTGGATGTTGTACTACATTCGCCAAAATACGAAGTATACAAGCAGTGGGCACTATTTCCGTGCTTTTAGGGCCCATAGTGCAATTCTTCAGGAAATGGGCGTGGCTTCACAACGTTTTCAGATTTGAAGAAAATGGCAGACAATATGCAGCCAAAGTCCGACGAGAGCGGATACAAATTCTGTGCTTTAACTAATTGTGACAAATGTTAAGAAAATGTTGAGCAATGTAATAAAGTAATAAGTTACATTACACGTTATGTTGGCTGACAATTTGTTAGCTACGATATCCTTATGAACCGCATATCATTACAGCAGTAGGTACCTGTGTGTTAGCAAACTACCTAACGTTAGTTGGCTACTTGTCACGCCCTGGCCTTAGTTATCTTTGTTTTCTTTATTATTTTAGTTAGGTCAGGGTGTGACATGGGGGATGTTTGTGTGTTTTTGTCTAGTCTAGGGTGTTTGTATTGTATAGGGGGTTTTGTAGAGTTCATGGGGTTGTGTTCAGTGTAGGTGTTTATGTAAGTCTATGGTTGCCTGGATTGGTTCTCAATCAGAGACAGCTGTCTATCGTTGTCTCTGATTGGGAGCCATATTTAAGGCAGCCATAGGAATTAGGTAGGTTGTGGGTAATTGTCTATGTGTAGTGTTTAGTGTCAGCACTATTTGTTTATATAGCTTCACGGTCGTTGTTTTGTTAGTTTGTAAAAGTGTTTGTTTCGTCTTCATTATAAAGAGAAGATGTATCATTATCACGCCGCGCCTTGGTCCTCTCTTTCACAATACGAAGACGATCGTGACACTACTAATACATCGAACTTGCCAGTATATTAACTATATGCTATCTAACTAACTACCCAACGTTTATTGACTTGATTATTCACATCATTCTCAGCTAAGTGGTATAGTCGTGTGCGTTCTCAAATAGACATTGTTAATTCGGGTGTGTTTGTAAATTCACTCTGGCTAGCTACTCCAATTTCAGAGAACTCTCGTCTGAGTGTGCCAGAGTGCAGAATAACTGATGAATTTACGAATGCTCATTACTCATTGAATATGGTAGGTAAATGTCGGCAAAAAAGCATAATTAAATTGTTGCTAGCAGCGCAGTTACAGTCACCAATGCTCTGGATAACAGTGACGTGTTCTCTCATTTGTGTCTGGAAGTAGCTAGCAAGCTATCCAATGTTAGCCAGTTAGCTTGGGTGTTTGACTGCCGTTGTGAGGTCAGAACACTCACATCAACCCTACTTCTTGGCCAGAGCATCCAGTGTGCGCTCTGAACGCTCCGAGAGCGAACGCTCTCAATTTACAAATGGACAATCTGACAACACTCTGAATTTACGAACGCCCAGAGCATACTCTGAGCGCACTTTGGCACTCCAGATTGAATTTACGAACACACCCTTTAAATCGTAAGATGTCGAGCTAGTAATTTGTTATGCTAAAAGCTAGCAAGAGGTTGCAGAGTAACAGCATCAACTTCCGGTAGACATGCGTAGCACAAGTATGCTCAACTGAAAGGATACCATTTGGCAGGGCAATAAATTGCAATGTCCATACTGTGAGACGCCTAAGACAGCGCAACAGGGAGACAGGATGGACAGCTGGTCGTTCTCGCAGTGGCAGACCACTCGTAACAACACCTGCACAGGATCGGTACATCCGAACATCACACCTGCCAGACACGTACAGGATGGCAACAACAACTGCCCGAGTTACACCAGGAACGCACAATCCCTCCATCAGTGCTCAGACTGTCCGCAATAAGCTGAGAGACGCTAGACTGAGGGCTTGTAGGCCTGTTGTAAGGCAGGTCCTCACCAGACATCACCGGCAACAATGTCGCCTATGGGCACAAACCCACCGTCGCTGGACCAGACAGGACTGGCAAAAAGTGCTCTTCACTGACGAGTCGCGGTTTTGTCTCACCTGAGGTGATGGTCGGCTCCGTGTTTATCATCGAAGGAATGAGCGTTACACCGAGGCCTGTACTCTGGAGCGGGATCGATTTGGAGGTGGAGGGTCCGTCATGGTCTGGGGCGGTGTGTCACAGCATCATCGGACTGAGCTTGTTGTCATTGCAGGCAATCTCAGCGCTGTGCGTCTCAGGGAAGACATCCTCCTCCCTCATGTGGCACCCTTCCTGCAGGCTCATCCTGACATGACCCTCCAGCATGACTTGTTCAGTTTATGTCTCAGTTGTTGAATCTTATGTTCATAGACATAAATCAAATCAAATTTTATTTGTCACATACACATGGTTAGCAGATGTTAATGTGAGTGTAGTGAAATGCTTGTGCTTCTAATTCCGACCATGCTGTCACGCCCTGACCATAGAGAGCCTTTTTTATTCTCTATTTTGGTTAGGTCGGGGTGTGACTAGGGGGGGTGTCCTATCTAGGTTGTTTATGTCTATGTTGGCCTGGTATGGTTCCCAATCAGAGGCAACTGTTTGTCGTTCTCTCTGATTGGGGATCATATTTAGGCAGCCATTTCCCCACTGTGTTTTGTGGGATCTTGTTTTTGTGTTGCACTCCAGAACGTCACGTTGCGTTTATTCTTTATTGTTTTTGTGCGGTTCACTACAATAAATGTGGAACCCAGATCACGCTGTGCTTTGGTCTGAATGTTCTTACAACGATCGTGACACATGCAGTAATATCTAACAAGTCATCTAACAATTTCACAACAACTACCTCATACACACAAGTGTAAGGAATGAATAAGAATATCTACATAAAAATATATGGATGAGCGATGGCCGAACGGCATAGGCAAGATGCAGTAGATGGTATAGAGTACAATATATACATGAGATGAGTAATGTAGGGTATGTAAACATTATATAAAGTGGCATTGTTTAAAGTGACTAATGATACATTTATTACATCCAATTTTTTATTATTAAAGTGGCTAGAGATTTGAGTCAGTATGTTGGCAGCAGCCACTCAATGTCAGTGATGACTGTTTAACAGTCTGATGGCCTTGATATAGAAGCTGATTTTCAGTCTCTCGGTCCCAGCTTTGATGCACCTGTACTGACCTCGCCTTCTGGATGAAAGCGGGGTGAACAGGCAGTGGCTCGGGTGGTTGTTGTCCTTGATGAACTTTCTGGCATTCCTGTGACTTCGGGTGGTGGCAATTATTGCCTCCCTGAATTCATTATTTGATTTGAATTCACCATCAGCAGGAAAATGTTGTCCTATTTTCTCTAATTTGCTCAATTTTTCCCATATTCCAGGTGAATTGGTAGAATGCACGCTTCTTTTAGCGCCTCCGTGGCTTTATTAAATTCCACTATCTCTATATCAAAGGGAGAAACGGGTCCGTTTGTCGCCATATCAATAGTTATTATTCCCTAAACACTACCGACGGTGTTCAGGGTATTTTAGATTCCTTAACTCCCGTCGATTATACACACAATCGATTAACTATTTTCTAAGATAACACTACACACTACTACACCCTGAGAAAGGTTCTTATTTTTCAGAGTAAATAACCCACGGACATTAGAGAAGCTTTAACCAAGTTTAATTCTTCCCCAAAGGTTCTGTACAGCTGTAATTCAGACAATCCAACACTTCTCCCATCCAGATATTTATATCCCACTTAAGACTCTCCTCCTTCTCTCCAATCCTTACATCTTATGGTTTTACAGGAAAAGAGTAACAAGATACCAAACCCTTATTACTCCCTTCAGGTGACCTGTCCTCACCTCCTGACCTCAACCCCTCCTTCACCTCATCCACAGCTATTCTGCCATACTATTACAAACAGCAGTAACTACTGTTCACATTTTAGTTAAAAGTTAAGACTGAAATCCAACTTTGTAGTATCTGGTTCATCTTGTCACAAAGTGTCCTGGTTCAATTATATTCAGTTTCAGAGAAAATGGAGTGTCAAATAGTAACTACAAAATCCAAGGCAAACAGCAGGAAGTGAAGTTACTGTACTCTGTCTTTGTTCCACAGTGATTTGACTGCAGTTACTGTGGTTTGTCTTGGTTTTCTGTCAGGCTCTGAGTTCAGGTCAAACTAATCATGACACCCTCAGACACACCATGAGACGGGATGTTTATGGTTGAACTCTCATTGAAATGTAAATGACCAGTTAATGGTAAGATAGCAAACAAGTTATGTAAAAGTTATCTAACATTAAAACTTCTTGGAACTATAGGGGGTGCTGTTCCGCATTAGCATATTTGGGTCTCCAAATTAAACTGCCTCGTGCTAAATTCTTGATCGTACAATATGCATATTATTGTTATTATTGGATAGAAAACACCTTCTAGTTTCTATAGAAGTTGGAATTTTGTCTCTGAGTGGTACAGAACAATATCTACAGCACTTTTCATGACAGGGTTCAGATTTCAGAAATTTTTACCCCTGATCTGGAGTCTGTTTTTAAGGCGACAGTGAATGCTATGAAGAAACCGACACTGCCTACGTCTTCCTCTGGGTGTCTGTACGTCATCACGTTTTCAATGGAATCGATGGGACAATCACAGCCATTATAAAAGACCAAAATGTATAGGGACCTCCCTTTCTCGTCGTGCGCCTGAAGCGTGAAGGACATCGGACTTGCCTCGTTCCAAATCGTTGTCTAACCAGCAATATTTCTCCGGTCATGTTTTCAGTCGTTATAGTTGTTAAAAACATCATAATGTAGTTAATTTGAACCGTTTTATAGCAATTTATATCCGTTTAGTGCGATTTTGAGGAATTTCTTTGTTGTGCACTCTGAAAGTTTGGACACGTTTTGGGGTCCCGTTCGATCGTTAGTGGATATTTCGAAGGACAGAGGACATCTATCGACCAAAAGACGTTTATAACATAGAAAGGATACATTGCCCAAGAATCTGATGGAAGAACAGCTCAAAGTAAGCAATATTTAATATGATAAATCGTGTTTCTGTCGAAATATTTTAAACGCATATTTCGCCATTTTGTTTGGTATAGCTTCACTTGGCGAACCCTGTATTGAAAAGTAAGGATAATTTAAAAAATGTAAATCAGCGGTTGCATTAAGAACTAATTTGTCTTTCGATTCCTGTCAACCCTGTATTTTTTAGTCAAGTATATGATTAGCTTTCAATTAAACTAGATCACTCTGATAGATGACGTCAGACATATTGAGGCTTGATTTCCTAGTATTTTTATTGTGTAACCACGGTTTTGTATGGCTAAATATGCACCTTTTCGAACAAACTGTATATGTATGTTGTAAAATTATGTTACAGGAGTGTCATCGGAAGAATTCTGAGAAGGTTAGTGAAAAAATTAATATATTTTGGCGGTGATTACGTTATAGCGCTCTTTGGCTGGAATCGATGCTCTGGTAACGTTTGCACATGTGGTATGCTAACTTATCGATTTATTGTGTTTTCGCTGAAAAACGCTTAGAAAATCTGAAATATGGTCTGAAATCACAAGAACTGGGTCTTTCCATTGCTATGCTTTGTCTATTTTTATGAAATGTTTTATGATGAGTAAATTGGTCATACACGTTGCTCTATCTAGTAATTCTAGTCGATTTGTGATGGTCGGTGCAATTGTAAACTGTGATTTCTACCTGAAATATGCACTTTTTTCTAACAAAAACTATCCTATACCATGAATATGTTATCAGACTGTCATCTGAAGAGGTTTTTTCTTGGTTAGTGGCTATCAATATCTTAGTTGAGCCGAATTGGTGATAGCACCTGAAGGAGTAAGAAACTGATGGAGTTAGAATAGTGGTGTATTTTGCTAACGTGTTTAGCTAATAGATTTCCATATTTTGTCTTCCCTGTAAAACATTTTAAAAATCTGAAATGGTGGCTTTATTCACAAGATCTGTATCTTTCATCTGGTGTCTTGGACTTGTGATTTAATGATATTTAGATGCTACTATCTACTTGTGAAGCTATGCTAGCTATGCTAATCAGTGTGTGGGGGGTGGGGGGTGCTCCCGGATCCGGGTTTCTGAGGCAGTAGAGGTTACTGACAGAATTGTAACTATATTTATACAAAGTCAAATATTTATTAAGTTTAACATTCTCCATGATTAAATAATTCTTACCTTATACAAAAAAAATTTGAGGGTTACTTCAAGACAAAATTCAAAACATGAAAACATGGCTACATAAACCATTATTACATCTAGAATGTAGTTAGAACTCTCAAACTGTTTCCATCAAACAGAAAAACAACAAGAAAGTTGGATTAACACATTTAGATTTTAGATCCTATACTTTGCATTTACTCATACATGACCATTCATGATATCAAAATCACAGTTTTAACCATGTTTTGAGGCTATACAGTGTTCTGAACTAAGCTCATGAGGCATTTATAAGTTATATTATTCTAGAATAAGTAGGTATATATCCTTCATTTAAAAGTAAAATGGATGTAGCAACTGCAGATTGCCCCTTTAAGGCCATTTTTCTCAGTTTCCCTGTTGGCATAGTTACTGATCTTGGCCTTTGTAGGTTAGTTATTGACCTCAGGTGGCTGCCCTGCACTTGCCCCTAGTCTGTCTCATGTCCCTCCTATCACCTTGGGTCCACCTTCCTGAAAACAATAGCACTACTGTAACGATCTTCTTCTTCTTCCTCCTCCTCAGACGAGGAGGAGCATGGATTGAACCAAAATGCAGCGTTGTAGTTAGACATATTATTTATTTACAAGAAACAGACGAAGACGGAAAACTCTTGAACAAAATACAAAACAACAAACGAAGTAGACAGACCTGGACTACGAACTTACATGTAACGAAGAACGAACGAACAAGTACTGACTACAAACAAACACAGACAGTTCAGACAGTTCTGAGCAGGCAAGCAGCGCAGGCGGCGTTGGGCAGACGGCCGACTCTGACCTGCTGAGGTGCACAGTAGGCCTGGTGCGTGGTACCGGAACTGGTGGTACCGGGCTGAAGGCACGCACCTCAAGGCTAGTGCGGGGAGCAGGAACAGGGCACACTGGATTCTCCAGGCGCACTCTAGGCCTGGTGCGTGGTACCGGAACTGGTGGTACCGGGCTGAGGGCACGCACCTCAGGGCGAGTGCGGGGAGAAGGAACAGTGCGTACAGGGCTCTGGAGACGCACAGGAGGCTTGGTGCGTGGTGCCGGAACTGGAGGCACTGGGCTGGAGACACGCACCACAGGGAGAGTGCGTGGAGGAGGAACAGGGCTCTGGAGACGCACAGGTGGCTTGGTGCGTGGTGCCGGAACTGGAGGTACCGGGCTGGACACACGCACCATAGGGAGAGTGCGTGAAGGAGGAACAGGGCTCTGGAGACGCACTGGAAGCCTGGTGCGTGGTGTAGGCACTGGTGGTACTGGGCTGGGGCGGGGAGGTAGCGCCGGAAATACCGGACCGTGCAGGCGTACTGGCTCCCTTGAGCATTGAGCCTGCCCAACCTTACCTGGTTGAATGCTCCCCGTCGCCCGACCAGTGCGGGGAGGTGGAATAACCCGCACCGGGCTATGTAGGCGAACCGGGGACACCATGCGTAAGGCTGGTGCCATGTAAGCCGGCCCAAGGAGACGTACTGGAGGCCATATATGTAGAGCCGGCTTCATGGCACTTGGCTCAATGCCCAATCTAGCCCTACCAGTGCGGGGAGGTGGAATAACCCGCACCGGGCTATGAACACGTACAGGAGACACCGTGCGCTCTACTGTGTAACACGGTGTCTGCCCGTACTCCCGCTCTCCACGGTTAGCCTGGGAAGTGGGCGCAGGTCTCCTACCTGCCCTCGGCCCACTACCTCTTAGCCCCCCCCCAAGAAATGTTTGGGGTTTCTTCACGGGCTTCCGTGCTAGCCGCGTACCTTCATATCTCCGCTCCTGGGCTGTGGCTGCCTCCTTCTCCTCCCCAGAGCGGCGATTCACTCCAACCTTAGCCCATGGTCCTTTTCCTTCCATGATTTCTTCCCATGTCCAGGATTCCTGTTTCGTAGGCCACTGCTCGAACTCACGGTGCTTGGTCCTGGTTTGGTGGGTGGTTCTGTACGGATCCTGGCTGGCTGGCCCCGGCTGGTCCTGGCTGGACGGCTCCGGCTGGTCCTGGCTGGACGGCTCCGGCTGGTCCTGGCTGGACGGCTCCGGCTGGTCCTGGCTGGACGGCTCCGGCTGGTCCTGGCTGGACGGCTCCGGCTGGTCCTGGCTGGACGGCTCTGGCTGGTCCTGGCTGGACGGCTCTGGCTGGTCCTGGCTGGACGGCTCTGAAGGCTCGGGACAGACGGGCAGCTCAGGACAGACGGGCAGCTCTGACGGCTCGGGACAGACGGGCAGCGCTGGGCAGGCAGACAGTTCAGACAACGCTGGGCAGGCAGACAGTTCAGGCTCTGCCAGAGCCAGCCAGCCAGGATCCGCCAGAGCCAGCCAGACAGGATCTGCCAGAGCCGTCAACCAGACAGGATCTGCCAGAGCCGCCAACCAGACAGGATCTGCCAGAGCCGCCAACCAGACAGGATCTGCCAGAGCCGCCAACCAGACAGGATCTGCCAGAGCCGCCAACCAGACAGGATCTGCCAGAGCCGCCAACCAGACAGGATCTGCCAGAGCCGCCAGCGAGCCAGGATCTGCCAGAGCCGTCAGCGAGCCATGAGCAGCCAGAGCCGTCAGCGAGCCATGAGCAGCCAGAGCCGTCAGCGAGCCATGAGCAGCCAGAGCCGTCAGCGAGCCATGAGCAGCCAGAGCCAGCCAGCCAGGATCCGCCAGAGCCAGCCAGCCAGGATCCGCCAGAGCCAGCCAGCCAGGATCCGCCAGAGCCAGCCAGCCAGGATCCCCCAGAGCCAGCCAGCCAGGATCCTCCCCTCAGCCCAGAGCTGTCATTAATCCTGAACTGCCCCTCAGTCCAGAGCTGTCTCTCTGTCCGGAGCTGCCCTTCAGTCCGGAGTTGCCCCTCTATCCTGAGCTACCTCTCTATCCTGACCTACCTCTCTGTCATGAGCTACCTCTCTGTCCTGAGCTACCTTATCCCGGTGCTGCCCCTTGTCCCGGTGCTGCCCCTTGTCTCGATGTTACCCTGTAAATTAAGTGGGTGTAATAGGAGGGTGGTCATTTGGAGGGGGAGACGTAAGCTGGGATTGACTATGGTGGGGTGGGGACCTCGCCCAGAGCCTGAGCCACCACCGTGGTCAGATGCCCACCCAGACCCTCCCCTAGACTTTTGGTGGTGCGTCCGGAGTACGCACCTTGAGGGGGGGGTTATGTCACGTTCCTGACCTGTTCTCTGTTATTTTTGTATGTGTTAGTCGGTCAGGGCGTGAGTTTGGGTAGGCAGTCTATGTTATGTGTTTCTATGTTGGTGAATGGGTGACCTGATATGGTTCTCAATTAGAGGCAGGTGGTTTACGTTTCCTCTGATTGAGAGCCATATTAAGGTAGGTGGTTTCACATTGTCTGTTGTGGGTGGTTGTTTCCTGTGTCTGTGTTTGTTGCACCATACGGGACTGTATCGTTCGTTCGTTTGTTTGTAGTCAGTACTTGTTCGTTCGTTCTTCGTTACATGTAAGTTCGTAGTCCAGGTCTGTCTACTTCGTTTGTTGTTTTGTATTTTGTTCAAGAGTTTTCCGTCTTCGTCTGTTTCTTGTAAATAAATATTATGTCTAACTACAACGCTGCATTTTGGTTCAATCCATGCTCCTCCTCGTCTGAGGAGGAGGAAGAAGAAGAAGATCGTTACAACTACACATTGCTTTAAACCTGTTCTGACAGTTCATTTCCTTGAAGATTAGAATCTTCCAACGTGGTTAGCCAAGAAGATGTCAAGATAGTAATCCTGGATGATGAACTATCAAACAGATATGTAACATTTCTTCCTCGTCCATAACTTGTTTCCTGCTTGTAGAAGGGTGCGTTTACATGATTTAATGGAAAATGTTTTTTCAGTGAGGGTGTGTAATGCAAGTCAAGGTATCCATGTATTGATTGTTAACAAGAGTTATACCCAGCATTGTTGAAATAACTATGTTATGGTAAAATCTGAACATAGCAGTTTACTGTTGAATTCGACATTTTGACCATTGATATGTTAAATAAATAATAGGTAAGAAGCATAGAATCAAAGGAGAAAGAGACTGAGCCTCTGTAGAAAGACAGATAGCTGTGGAATGTGTTGGAATGGGTTGGGGGAAGGGAGTAGAGCAACGGTTGAGGGGCGACATATGGACATCTGTGGCTGGCTTTGTTCTGGCTTTGTTCCAACGTGTTTTCACTACATCCACTGCAAATACCAGGATAATGGTAAGATAGCAAACAGAATATGTACAAGTTAGCTAACATAAAGCAACTGACAGAATTATAACTATATTTATACAATGTCAAGTATTTCTTAAGTATAAATATTCTCCATGATTAAATAGTTATTTCCTTTATACTGAAAAAATGCTTGCGGGTTACTTCAATACAACATTCAAAACATGAAAACATGGCTACATAAACCCATTATATACATCTAGAACGTAGTTAGAACTCTCAAACTGTTTCCATCAAACAGAAAAACAACAAGAAAGTTGGATTAACACATTTAGATTTTAGATCCTATACTTTGCATTAACCCATATAGTTGTTTAAGGTGATACAAAGGGAGAGTGCAAACAGTTTGTGAACTCTGCAAATAATGTTTCCACTTTGAGAATGAGAACGGTAGGCTAATTGACTGTAATTAATACAGGGTGTAGGGTATAATGACAGGGTATAAACAGTATATTTACAAGGCCTACTGGTGACATATGTAATGTGGAATTGATAAACAATTAACAAAGGGCAAACAATTCACACAATTAAACAATGAATGTTCAAGAATTGGAGGGTGACAGCTGAGAGCATTCTGGAATTGCTGATGAAGTGCATCCATTCTGGAGAGAGATACCTCCACCTCCCCCTCCCCTTCTTCTTGTTGCAAAATTTTACATTATCCTCAAGACACATTATCTTCACACATATTTTAGATGCTTTTCACTGACAGCCACAACTCAATCAGCTCGGCCTATTGCAACGTGCGCTGCCCAATTTGCAGGCTTCCCACATAGGCCTTGGCCTACGCACATGTGATGTGTAACAATCCACAACAAAAATAGATTTGTAAATAAGCTAATGATCCTCTGTGGTGAAGTCATGCCTTCTGGTGAAGCATTTTGAATGATTTATATTTAGGCAGGAGTAATTAGATCATTTTGGCAAAACATCAAATTACTTTAGGGGAAGCCAGCATCCAAACAGTGCACAGTGTGCACCCAGCAACTTTCCTTTCCAAATCGCAAGAGGCTGACACAAGAGATCTGTATATAATGACGTGATGCTCCATCCTAACAATGGGATTAGTTGTCCCAAAGGCAGCAAGGCAGGCTACAAGCTTAGGTCTGCATATTATGCCAATAGAAACACATTGGGTTAGTTCTGGACAGATTTTGGCGAGAGTGAACCCTTTCGCTTCGCGTCTTCCTCTTTGCTTAAACTATCTCAACGGGGAAAGCATCCGAGCGAGCGAAACAAAGCCCCTCTGTCTTACTACACAGTATGTAGCCCATGTATCAGATGCTGTCTGGCCAGAAATCATATGACATGCCATACTATTTTGGTCCAGACAGCATCAGATACATGGTCTACACATACTGAGACAGAGGGACGCTGTTTTACTGTCCAGACAGCATCAGATACATGGTCTACACATAGCACTACACATTGCTTTAAACCTGTTCTGACAGTTCATTTCCTTGGAGATTAGAATCTTCCAACGTGGTTAGCCAAGAAGATGTCAAGATAGTAATCCTGGATGATGAACTATCAAACAGATATGTCACATTTCTTCCTCGTCCATAACTTGTTTCCTGCTTGCAGGAGGGTGCGTTTACATGATTTAATGGAAAATGTTTATTCAGTGAGGGTGTCTAATGCAAGTCAAAGTATCCTTGGATGATTGTTAACAAGAGGCATACCCAGCATTGTTGAAATAACTATGTTATGGTAAAATCTGAACATAGCAGTTCACACTGCTGGATTTGACATTTTGACCATTGATATATTAAATAAATGATAGGAAAGAAGCATAGAATCAAAGGAGAAAGAGACTGGGCCTCTGTAGAAAGACAGATAGCTGTGGAATGTGTTGGAATGGGTTGGGGGGAGGGAGTAGAGCAACGGTTGAGATAGGGGAGACAGATGGACTTCTGTGGACTAGGGAAAGGAACGGTTGAGGTCAGGAGGTGAGGTCAGTTCCCCTTAAGGGAGTAATGAGGGTTTAGTATCTGGTTACCTTCTTCCTGTTGAGCATAAGATGTAAGGATTGGAGAGAAGGAGGAGTGTCTTAAGTGGGATATAAATATCTGGATGGAACAAATGTTGGGTTGTCTGAATTACAGCTGTACAGAACCTTTGGGAAGAATTAAACTTGGTTAAAGCTTCTCTAGTGTCCGTGGGTTATTTACTCTGAAAAATAACAACCTAACACCCTAAAAGAAGACAAGGTTCCAATGTAGTCCAAGAAGAGGTAGGCCTATTAGGATTATGTGCACAGCTATTCTGCCATACTATTACAAACAGCAGTAACTAACTACACATTAAATTATAAAATAGATACTACAAAGCTGCATTTCAGGCCCAACTACATTTTGACAAAATGTTGGTCAAAATTGAGTTAGTACTGAAATCCGGCTGTGCAGTATCTATTTTATCTTGTGACAAAGTGTCCTGGTTCAATTGTATTCCGTTTCAGAGAAAATGGATTGTAAAATGTGCAGTAACTACACAATCCAAGTAAAAACCAAGGTAAACAGCAGTAAGTGAAGTTACTAAGTGAAGTTACTTTACTCTGGCTTTGTTCCAACGTGTTTTCACTACATCCACTGCAAATACCGGGATAATGGTAAGATAGCAAACAGAATATGTACAAGTTAGCTAACATAAAGCAACTGACAGAATTATAACTATATTTATACAATGTCAAATATTTCTTAAGTATAAATATTCTCCATGATTAAATAGTTATTTACTTTATACTAAAAAAATGCTTGAGGGTTACTTCAATACAACATTGAAAACATGAAAACATGGCTACATAAACCAATTATTGTCACGTTCCTGACCTGTTTTCTGTTAGTTTTTGTATGTGTTAGTTGGTCAGGACGTGAGTTTGGGTGGGCAGTCTATGTTTTCTGTTTCTATGTTGGTTTTGGGTACCTGATATGGTTCTCAATTAGAGGCAGGTGGTTTTCATCTCCCCTGATTGAGAATCATATTAAGGTAGGTGTTTTCACTTTGTTTGTCGTGGGTGGTTGTCTCCTGTGTCTGTGTTTGTTTGCACCATACGGGACTGTTTCATTCGTTCGTCGTTTTGTGTAGTCATTTTCCTGTTCGTGAGTTCATCGTGTTATGTAAGTTCTTATGTTCAGGTTCGTCTACTCCGTTTGTTGTTTTGTTAGTTATTCAAGTGAAGTTCGTTTTCGTTCCTTGTTTAGTAAATAAATCATGTCTACTAGAAACGCTGCATTTTGGTTTAATCCCTGCTCCTCCTCGTCGGATGAAGAGGAGGAGGAACGCCGTTACAGAACTACCCACCATACCAGAACCAAGCAGCGTGAGTTTGAACAGCGGACAAGTAATCAGGACTCGTGGACTTGGGAGGAAGTATTAGAGGGAAAAGGACACTGGGGTCACATTGGTGAATATCGCCGCGCTCGTGAGGAGATGGAGGCAGCGCGAGCTCAAGAGCGGTGGAGAACAGAGGCAACCGGAGAGAGGAACCGCAGATATGAAGGTATGCGGCTAGCAAGGAAGCCCGAGAAGAAACCCCAAACATTTCTTGGGGGGGGGGCTAAGAGGTATGGGGCCAAGGGCAGGTAGGAGACCTGCGCCCACTTCCCATGCTTACCGTGGAGAGCGGGAGTACGGGCAGACACCGTGTTACGCAGTAGAGCGCACGGTGTCTCCTGTACGTGTGCATAGCCCGGTGCGGGTTATTCCACCTCTCCGCACTGGTAGGGCTAGATTGAGCATTGAGCCAAGTGCCATGAAGCCGGATCTACATATCTGGTCACCAGTGCGTCTCCTCGGGCCGGCTTACATGGCACCAGCCTTACGCATGGTGTCCCCGGTTCGCCTACATAGCCCGGTGCGGGTTATTCCACCTCCCCGCACTGGTCGGGCTACGGGGAGTATTCAACCAGGTAAGGTTGGGCAGGCTCAATGCTCAAGGGAGCCAGTACGCCTGCACGGTCCGGTATTTCCGGCGCCACCTTCCCGCCCCAGCCTACTACCACCAGTGCCTACACCACGCACCAGGCTTCCAGTGCGTTTCCAGAGCCCTGTACGCCCTGTCCCTGCTTCCCGCACTAGCTTTGAGGTGCGTGTATCCAGTTCGGTGCCTCCAGTTCCGGCACCACGCACTAAGCCACCTGTACGTCTCCAGAGCCCTGTACACACTGTTCCTTCTCCCCGTACTCGCCCTGATGTGCGTGCCCTCAGCCCGGTGCCACCAGTGCCGGTACCACGCACCAGGCCCATAGTACGTTTTGAGAATCCAGTGTGCCCTGTCCCTGCTCCCCGCACTAGCCTGAAGTTGCGTGTCCTTAGCCCGGTGCTTCCAGTTCCGGCACCACGCACCAGGTCTACAGTGCGCCTCATCCGGCCTGAGCCATCCGTCTCCCCAGCGCCATCTGAGTCATCCGTCTCCCCAGCGCCATCTGAGCCATCCGTCTCCCCAGCGCCATCTGAGCCATCCGTCTCCCCAGCGCCATCTGAGCCATCCATCCGTCTCCCCAGCGCCATCTGAGCCATCCGTCTCCCCAGCGCCATCTGAGTCATCCGTCTCCCCAGCGCCATCTGAGCCATCCGTCTCCCCAGCGCCATCTGAGCCATCCGTCTCCCCAGCGCCGTCTGAGCCATCCGTCTGCCCCGAGCCATTAGAGCCGCCCGTCTGTCCCGAGCCGTCAGAGCCGTTCGTCAGTCAGGAGCCGCTAGAGCCATTCGTCAGTCAGGATCTGCCAGAGCCGCCAACCAGACAGGATCTGCCAGAGCCGCCAACCAGACAGGATCTGCCAGAGCCGCCAACCAGACAGGATCTGCCAGAGCCGCCAACCAGACAGGATCTGCCAGAGCCGCCAACCAGACAGGATCTGCCAGAGCCGCCAGTGAGCCATGAGCAGCCAGAGCCGCCAGTGAGCCATGAGCGTCCAGAGCTGCCAGCGAGCCATGAGCAGCTAGAGCCGTCAGCGAGCCATGAGCGTCCAGAGCCGTTAGCGAGCCATGAGCGTCCAGAGCCGTCAGCCAGCCATGAGCGTCCAGAGCCGTCAGCCAGCCATGAGCGTCCAGAGCCGTCAGCCAGCCATGAGCGTCCAGAGCCGTCAGCCAGCCATGAGCTGCCCCTCAGCCCAGAGCTGCTAGTAATCCAGAACTGCCCCTCAGTCCAGAGCTGTCTCTCTGTCCGGAGCTGCCCTTCAGTCCTGAGTTGCCCCTCTATCCTGAGCTACCTCTCTATCCTGACCTACCTCTTTGTTTCGAGCTATCTCTCTATCCCGGTGCTGTCCCTTGTCCCGGTGCTGCCCCTTGTCTTGATGTTACCCAAAAAATTAAGTGGGTGGAATAGGAGGGTGGTCAGTCGTAGGGGGAAACGTAAGCTGGGATTGACTATGGTGGGGTGGGGACCTCGCCCAGAGCCTGAGCCACCACCGTGGTCAGATGCCCACCCAGACCCTCCCCTAAACTTTGTGCTGGTGGGCCCGGAGTTCGCACCTTAAGGGGGGAGTTATGTCACGTTCCTGACCTGTTTTCTGTTAGTTTTTGTATGTGTTAGTTGGTCAGGACGTGAGTTTGGGTGGGCAGTCTATGTTTTCTGTTTCTATGTTGGTTTTGGGTACCTGATATGGTTCTCAATTAGAGGCAGGTGGTTTTCATCTCCCCTGATTGAGAATTATATTAAGGTAGGTGTTTTCACTTTGTTTGTCGTGGGTGGTTGTCTCCTGTGTCTGTGTTTGTTTGCACCATACGGGACTGTTTCATTCGTTCGTCGTTTTGTGTAGTCATTTTCCTGTTCGTGAGTTCATCGTGTTATGTAAGTTCTTATGTTCAGGTTCGTCTACTCCGTTTGTTGTTTTGTTAGTTATTCAAGTGAAGTTCGTTTTCGTTCCTTGTTTAGTAAATAAATCATGTCTACTAGAAACGCTGCATTTTGGTTTAACCTTTTCTCAATATAGGGGGTGCTGTTTCAACATTAGCATTCATCGTCTCCAAATTAAACTGCCTCATACTCAATTCTTGCTCGTACAATATGCATATTATAGTTATTATTGGATAGAAAACACTCTAGTTTCTATAGCCGTTTGAATTATGTCTCTGAGTGAAACAGAACTCATTCTACAGCACTTTTCCTGATATGGAGTGAGATTTCAGACATTTTGGCCTCTGGTCCCAGGTCAGTTTTAAAGTCCCTGTAAATCCTATGAGGATACAAACACTGCCCATGCCTTCCTCTAGATGTCAGTAAGAGGTGACAATTTGAATGGAGTCGATTGCGCAATCAGGGCCAGTATAAAACAGAAAAGACCGGATGTACCGTTCTTTTCCTGCTGCGCCTCACGCAAGATGGACGTCGGACTCTCTCTCTTTCCAAGCGTTGGTTTAGCCACTTATATATCGCCGGTCATGTTTTTACTCGTTATAGGTGTTAAAAACATCATAAGGTAGTTAATTTAAACCGTTTTATAGCAATTTATATCCGTTTAGTGCGATTTTGAGGCATTGCTTTGTGATGCACATTGAAGCACCGGGCACGTTTCGGGGTCCCGGTCGAACGTTAGTGGGCATTTCGACGGACAAGAGGACAGCTTTCGACCAAAAGAAGATTAGACCCAAGAAAGGATACATTGCCCAAGATACTGATGGAAGAACAGCTCACAGTAAGAACTATTTATGATGATAAATCGCTGTTCTGTTGAAAAATTTTAAACGCATATGTCGCCATTTTGTTATGTGTAGCTTCGCTTGGCGGACCCGGTATTGCACAGTAAGGATAATTTTACAAATGTAAGTCAGCGATTGCATTAAGAACTAATTTGTCTTTCGATTCCTGTCAACCCTGTATTTTTTAGTCAAGTTTATGATTAGCTATCGATTAGACTAGATCACTCTCAAATATAGCGCCCGACATTTTCAGGGCAGTTTTGCTAGTATTCTCATTGTATAACCACGTTTTTTTGTGGCTAAATATGCACATTTTCGAACAAACTCTATGTATTTTGTAATATGATGTTACAGGAGTGTCATCGGAAGAATTCTGAGAAGGTTAGTGAAAAAATTAATATATTTTGGTGATCATAACGTTATCGCTCCCCTTGCCTTTGATTCATGCTGGGGTAACGTTTGCACATGTGGTATGCTAATATAACGATTTATTGTGTTTTCGCTGTAAAACGCTTAGAAAATCTGAAATATTGTCTGAATTCACAAGATCTGTGTCTTTCCATTGCTATGCTTTGTCTATTTTTATGAAATGTTTTATGATGAGTAAATTGGTAATACACGTTGCTCTCTGTATTTATTCTAGTCGAGTTGTGATGGTGGGTGCAATTGTAAACTATGATTTCTACCTGAAATATGCACATTTTTCTAACAAAAACTATCCTATACAATAAATATGTTATCAGACTGTCATCTGATGAGGTTTTTTCTTGGTTAGTGGCTATCAATATCTTTATTTGGCCGAATTGGTGATAGCTACTGGTGGAGAGAGAAAATGGTGGACAAAGAAAAATGGTGTCTTTTGCTAACGTGGTTAGCTAATAGATTTACATATTGTGTCTTCCCTGTAAAACATTTTAAAAATCAGAAATGATTGCTGGATTCACAAGAAGTGGATCTTTCATCTGGTATCTTGGACTTGTGATTGAATGATATTTAGATGCTACTATTTACTTGTGACGCTATGCTAGCTATGCTATTCAGCTTTTTTACTGGTGGGGGGTGGGGGGTGCTCCCGGATCCGGGTTTCTGACTCGGTAGAAGTTAATCCCTGCTCCTCTTCGGATGAAGAGGAGGAGGAACGCCGTTACAATTATATACATCTAGAACGTAGTTAGAACTCTCAAACTGTTTCCATCAAACAGAAAAACAACAAGAAATATGGATTAAAGCTTCTCTAGTGTCCGTGGGTTTTTTACTCTGAAAAATAAGAACCTAACAACACCCTAAAAGAAGACAAGGTTCCAATGTAGTCCAAGAAGAGGTAGGCCTATTAGGATTATGTGCACAGCTATTCTGCCATACTATTACAAACAGCAGTAACTAACTACACATTCAATTATATAATAGATCCTACAAAGCTGCATTTCGGGCCTAACTAAATTTGGACAAAATGTTGGTCAAAATTGAGTTAGGACTGAAATCCGGCTGTGCAGTATCTATTTTAACCTCTAACGAGCCTCTACCCCGGGTCCGGGATCACCCCCCATCCCCCCACACACTGATTAGCATAGCTAGCATAGCTTCACAAGTAGATAGTAGCATCTAAATATCATTAAATCACAAGTCCAAGACACCAGATGAAAGATACAGATCTTGTGAATAAAGCCACCATTTCAGATTTTTAAAATGTTTTACAGGGAAGACAAAATATGTAAATCTATTAGCTAAACACGTTAGCAAAATACACCACTATTCTAACTCCATCAGTTTCTTACTCCTTCAGGTGCTATCACCAATTCGGCTCAACTAAGATATTGATATCCACTAACCAAGAAAAAACCTCTTCAGATGACAGTCTGATAACATATTCATGGTATAGGATAGTTTTTGTTAGAAAAAAGTGCATATTTCAGGTAGAAATCACAGTTTACAATTGCACCCACCATCACAAATCGACTAGAATTACTAGATAGAGCAACGTGTATGACCAATTTACTCATCATAAAACATTTCATAAAAATAGACAAAGCAAAGCAATGGAAAGACCCAGTTCTTGTGATTTCAGACCATATTTCAGATTTTCTAAGCGTTTTTCAGCGAAAACACAATAAATCGATAAGTTAGCATACCACATGTGAAAACGTTACCAGAGCATCGATTCCAGCCAAAGAGCGCTATAACGTAATCACCGCCAAAATATATAAATTTTTTCACTAACCTTCTCAGAATTCTTCCGATGACACTCCTGTAACATCATTTTACAACATACATATACAGTTTGTTCGAAAATGTGCATATTTAGCCATACAAAACCGTGGTTATACAATGAAAATAGTAGCAACTCAAGCATCAAAATGAGGGACGTCAGCTTTCAGAGTGATCTAGTTTAATCGAAAGCTAATCATATACTTGACTAAAAAATACAGGGTTGACAGGAATCGAAAGACAAATTAGTTCTTAATGCAACCGCTGACTTACATTTTTAAAATTATCCTTACTTTTCAATACAGGGTTCGCCAAGTGACGCGATAACAAACAAAATGGCGAAATATGCGTTTAAAATATTTCGACAGAACAACGATTTATCATATTAAATATTGCTTACTTTGAGCTGTTCTTCCATCAGATTCTTGGGCAATGTATCCTTTCTATGTTGTAATCTTCTTTTGGTCGATAGATGTCCTCTGTCCTTCGAAATATCCACTAACGATCGAACGGGACCCCAAAACGTGTCCAAAGTTTCAGAGTGCACAACAAAGAAATTCCTCAAAATCGCACTAAACGGATATAAATTGCTATAAAACGGTTCAAATTAACTACATTATGATGTTTTTAACAACTATAACGACTAAAAACATGACCGGAGAAATATTACTCTCTAAACAACGATTTGGAAGGAGGCAGGTCTGATGCCCATCTTGCGCACGACGCATGCAGGAAGAGAGCGGTACTTCTACGTTTTCGTGTTTTATAGTGGCTGTGATTGTGCAATAGACTCCATTCAAAACGTGATGACGTACAGACACCCAGAGGAAGACGTAGGCAGTGTCGGTTTCTTCATAGCATTCACTGTCGCCTTAAAAACAGACTCCAGATCAGGGGTAAAAATTTCTGAAATCTGACCCCTGTCATGAAAAGTGCTGTAGATATTGTTCTGTACCACTCAGAGACAAAATTCCAACGGCTATAGAAACTAGAAAGTGTTTTCTATCCAATAATAACAATAATATGCATATTGTACGATCAAGAATTTAGCACGAGGCAGTTTAATTTGGAGACCCAAATATGCTAATGCGGAACAGCACCCCCTATAGTTCCAAGAAGTTATCTTGTGACAAAGTGTCCTGGTTCAATTGTATTCCGTTTCAGAGAAAATGGATTGTAAAATGTGCAGTAACTACACAATTCAAGTAAAAACCAAGGTAAACAGCAGTAAGTGAAGTTACTAAGTGAAGTTACTTTACTCTGGCTTTGTTCCAACGTGTTTTCACTACAGTCACTGCGGTTTGTCTTGGTATTCTATGGGGCTCCAAGTTCAGGCCATCCCAAACATGACACACACCATGAGACAGCCTGGGATCAAGTTTTTACCAGAATAAACATGACACTATCTCACTGGAAAATTATGGTTGAACTCGCATTGAAACGCAAATACCTAGATAAAGGTAAGATAGCAAACAGAATATGTAAAAGTTAGCAACTGACAGAATTATAACTATATTTATACAATGTCAAATATTTATTAAGTATAAATATTCTCCATGATTAAATAGTTATTTCCTTTATACTGAAAAAATGCTTGAGGGTTACTTCAATACAACATTCAAAACATGAAAACATGGCTACATAAAACCATTATATACATCTAGAACGTAGTTAGAACTCTCAAACTGTTTCCATCAAACAGAAAAACAACAAGAAAGTTGGATTAACACATTTAGATTTTA
This sequence comes from Salvelinus namaycush, assembly GCF_016432855.1. Classification (NCBI taxonomy): domain Eukaryota; kingdom Metazoa; phylum Chordata; class Actinopteri; order Salmoniformes; family Salmonidae; genus Salvelinus; species Salvelinus namaycush. The sequence continues at coordinate 65,849,748 of NC_052314.1, forward strand.
GATCCTATACTTTGCATTTACCCATATAGTTGTTTAAGGTGATACAAAGGGAGAGTGCAAACAGTTTGTGAACTCTGCAAATAATGTTGCCACTTTGAGAATGAGAACGGTAGGCTAATTGACTGTAATTAACCTGTTTGGGCTGCAGGGGGCAGTATTGAGTAGATGGATAAAATGTGCCCATTTCAAACGGCCTCGTACTCAATTCTTGCTCGTACAATATGCATATTATTATTACTATTGGATAGAAAACACTCTCTAGTTTCTAAAACCGTTTGAATTATGTCTGTGAGTAAAACAGAACTCATTTGGCAGCACACTTCCTGACCAGGAAGTGGAAAGTCTGAAATCGATGCTCTGTTCTAGGGCCTGCCTATAAATGGGCATGATACGTATTAGTATACATGCACGTCATACACCTTCCACTAGATGTCAAGAGGAAGTGAGAGAAGAAATGAAGTGTTTATCTTGGTCTGAGGTGGAATAAATCCTCTTGGCATGACGAGTCACCCATTTCCTGTTTTCTGGAAAGCGCGAGGATGGACCTGGAATTGCCTTCTGGAAAGCTGTCGTTATAGGCGACTACTATCTCCGGCTTTGATTTTATTTGCTACATGTCACAATATCATCGTAAAGTATGTTTTTTCAATATAGTTTTATTAGATTATTGAAATTTATTCGGGACGTTAGGCGTGTTGCGTTCTCTGCGTTTGTTCAGGAAGGAGAGCTTCGCGCCACTTGGCTAGTGTGCTTGCTAATTCAAGAGGGAAAAAGGACGCTCTAAATCCAAACAACGATGGTTCTGGACAAAGGACCCCTTGTACAACATTCTGATGGAAGCTCATCAAAAGTAGGACCCATTTTATGATGCTATTTCATAAATCTGTCGAACTGTGTACTATTAGTTTTGCGCCCAGGTTTTGGGCACGCTCTCGCTATAACATAAGCCTTATGTCGTAATGAAGTTATTTTTAGAATTCTAACACTGCGATTGCATTAAGAACTAGTGTATCTATCATTTCCTATACAACATGTATTTTTTTGTAATGTTTATGAATAGTTATTTGGTCAGAATAGGTGAGAGTCTAATAGAAATATCCGCACATTCTGGGAAAAAGATGCTACGTTAGTACAATGTATAACCACTGATTTCAGCTCTAAATATGCACATTTTCGAACAAAACATAAGTGTATGTATGACCTGATGTTATAGGACTGTCATCTGATGGAGCTTATCAAGGTTAGTCAAAAATTATATATCTTTTGCTGGTTTGTTACGATCGCTAACGTGCCTATTGCTATCGCTAACGTGCCTTGATGAATGAATGCGGTAGTGTGGTAGGCTATTGTAGTAAGCTAATATAATGATATATTGTGTTTTCGCTGTAAAACGCTTAAAAAATCGGAAATATTGGCTGGATTCACAAGATGTTTGTCTTTAATTTGCTGTACACCATCGATTTTTCAGAAATGTTTTATGATGAGTATTTAAGTATTTGACGTTGGTGTCTATAATTACTCTGGCTGCTTCGGTGCTATTTTTGACGGTAGCTGTGATGGTAGCTGCAATGTAAAACTGATTTATACCTCAAATATGCACATTTTTCGAAAAAAAACATAGATTTATTGTGTAACATGTTATAGGACTGTCATCTGATGAAGTTGTTTCTTGGTTAGTTTGGTTGGATCTTGGTTAGTTATGTTGGTTTTGTGCATGCTACCTGTGCTGTGAAAAATATCTGTGCTTTTTTCTATTTGGAGGTGAGCTAACATAAATATACGTGGTGTTTTCCCTGTAAAACATTTAAAAAATCGGACATTCACAAGATGTGTATCTTTCATTAGCTGTATTGGACTTGTTAATGTGTGAAAGTTAAATATTAAAAAATATATATATTTTGAATTTCGCGCCCTGCACTTGAAGGGGCTGTTGTCATAAGTGTACCGGCACCGCCCTGCAGCCATAAGAAGTTAATACAGGGTGTAGGGTATAATGACAGGATATAAACAGTATATTTACAAGGCCTACTGGTGACATATGTAATGTGGAATTGATAAACAATTCACAAAGGGCAAACAATTTACACAATTAAACAATGAATGCTCAAGAATTGGAGGGTGACAGCTGAGAGCATTCTGGAATTGCTGATGAGGTGCATCCATTCTGGAGAGAGATGCCTCCACCACCCCCTCCCCTTCTTCTTGTTGCAACATTTTACATTATCCTCAAGACACATTATCTTCACACATATTTTAGATGCTTTTCACTGACAGCCACAACTCCATCAGCTCGGCCTATTGCAGGCTTCCCACATAGGCCTTGGCCTACGCACATGTGATGTGTAACAATCCACCACAAAAATATATTTGTAAATAAGCTAATGATCCTCTGTGGTGAAGTCATGCATTCTGGTGAAGCATTTTGAATGATTTATATTTAGGCAGGAGTAAGTAGATCATTTTGGCAAAACATCAATTTACTTTAGGGGAAGCCAGCATCCAAACAGTGCACAGTGTGCACCCAGCAACTTTCCCTCCAATTCGCAAGAGGCTGACACCAGAGATCTGTAGATAATGACGTGATGCTCCATCCTAACAATGGGATTAGTTGTCCCAAAGGCAGGAAGGCAGGCTACAAGCTTAGGTCTGCATATTATGCCAATAGAAACACATTGGGTTAGTTCTGGACAGATTTTGGCGAGAGTGAACCCTCTCGCTTCGCCTCTTCCTCTTTGCTTAAACTATCTCAACGGAGAAAGCATCCGAGCGAGCGGAACAAAGCCCCTCTGTCTTACTACACAGTATGTAGCCCATGTATCAGATGCTGTCTGGCCAGAAATCGTAAGACATGCCATACTATTTTGGTCCAGACAGCATCAGATACATGGTCTACACAAACTGAGAGAGAGGGGAGCTGTTTTACTGTCCAGACAGCATCAGATACATGGTCTACACATACTGAGACAGCGGGGAGCTGTTTCACTGTCCAGACAGCATCAGATACATGGTCTACACATACTGAGAGAGAGGGGAGCTGTTTTACTGTCCAGACAGCATCAGATACATGGTCTACACATACTGAGACAGAGGGGAGCTGTTTTACTGTCCAGACAGCATCAGATACATGGTCTACACATACTGAGAGAGAGGGGAGCTGTTTTACTGTCCAGACAGCATCAGATACATGGTCTACACATACTGAGACAGACGGGAGCTGTTTCACTGTCCAGACAGCATCAGATACATGGTCTACACATACTGAGAGAGAGGGGAGCTGTTTTACTGTCCAGACAGCATCAGATACATGGTCTACACATACTGAGACAGAGGGGAGCTGTTTTACTGTCCAGACAGCATCAGATACATGGTCTACACATACTGAGACAGAGGGGAGCTGTTTTACTGTCCAGACAGCATCAGATACATGGTCTACACATACTGAGACAGAGGGGAGCTGTTTCACTGTCCAGACAGCATCAGATACATGGTCTACACATACTGAGACAGAAGGGCGCTGTTTCACTGTCCAGACAGCATCAGATACATGGTCTACACATACTGAGACAGAGGGGAGCTGTTTCACTGTCCAGACAGCATCAGATACATGGTCTACACATACTGAGACAGAGGGGAGCTGTTTCACTGTCCAGACAGCATCAGATACATGGTCTACACATACTGAGACAGAGGGGAGCTGTTTCACTGTCCAGACAGCATCAGATACATGGTCTACACATACTGAGACAGAAGGGCGCTGTTTCACTGTCCAGACAGCATCAGATACATGGTCTACACATACTGAGACAGAGGGGAGCTGTTTCACTGTCCAGACAGCATCAGATACATGGTCTACACATACTGAGACAGAGGGGAGCTGTTTCACTGTCCAGACAGCATCAGATACATGGTCTACACAAACTGAGACAGAGGGGAGCTGTTTCACTGTCCAGACAGCATCAGATACATGGTCTACACATACTGAGACAGAGGGGCGCTGTTTCACTGTCCAGACAGCATCAGATACATGGTCTACACATACTGAGACAGAGGAGAGCTGTTTCACTGTCCAGACAGCATCAGATACATGGTCTACACATACTGAGACAGAGGGGAGCTGTTTCACTGTCCAGACAGCATCAGATACATGGTCTACACATACTGAGATGGAGGGGAGCTGTTTCACTGTCCAGACAGCATCAGATACATGGTCTACACATACTGAGACAGAGGGGAGCTGTTTCACTGTCCAGACAGCATCAGATACATGGTCTACACATACTGAGACAGAGGGGCGCTGTTTCACTGTCAAGACAGCATCAGATACATGGTCTACACATACTGAGACAGAGAGGTGCTGTTTCACTGTCCAGACAGCATCAGATACATGGTCTACACATACTGAGACAGAGGGGCGCTGTTTCACTGTCCAGACAGCATCAGATACATTCCCTACACATACTGAGACAGAGAGGTGCTGTTTCAATGTCCAGACAGCATCAGATACATGGTCTACACATACTGAGACAGAAGGGCGCTGTTTCACTGTCCAGACAGCATCAGATACATGGTCTACACATACTGAGACAGAGGGGCGCTGTTTCACTGTCCAGACAGCATCAGATACATGGTCTACACATACTGAGACAGAGGGGTGCTGTTTCACTGTCCAGACAGCATCAGATACATGGTCTACACATACTGAGACAGAGGGGTGCTGTTTCACTGTCCAGACAGCATCAGATACATGGTCTACACAAACTGAGACAGGGGGGAGCTGTTTCACTGTCCAGACAGCATCAGATACATGGTCTACACAAACTGAGACAGAGGGGAGCTGTTTCACTGTCCAGACAGCATCAGATACATGGTCTACACATACTGAGACAGAGGGGTGCTGTTTCACTGTCCAGACAGCATCAGATACATGGTCTACACATACTGAGACAGAGGGGAGCTGTTTCACTGTCCAGACAGCATCAGATACATGGTCTACACATACTGAGACAGAGGGGCGCTGTTTCACTGTCAAGACAGCATCAGATACATGGTCTACACATACTGAGACAGAGAGGTGCTGTTTCACTGTCCAGACAGCATCAGATACATGGTCTACACATACTGAGACAGAGGGGCGCTGTTTCACTGTCCAGACAGCATCAGATACATTCCCTACACATACTGAGACAGAGAGGTGCTGTTTCAATGTCCAGACAGCATCAGATACATGGTCTACACATACTGAGACAGAAGGGCGCTGTTTCACTGTCCAGACAGCATCAGATACATGGTCTACACATACTGAGACAGAGGGGTGCTGTTTCACTGTCCAGACAGCATCAGATACATGGTCTACACAAACTGAGACAGAGGGGCGCTGTTTCACTGTCCAGACAGCATCAGATACATGGTCTACACATACTGAGACAGAGGGGTGCTGTTTCACTGTCCAGACAGCATCAGATACATGGTCTACACATACTGAGACAGAGGGGCGCTGTTTCACTGTCCAGACAGCATCAGATACATGGTCTACACATACTGAGACAGAGGGGAGCTGTTTCACTGTCCAGACAACATCAGATATATGGTCTACACATACCGAGACAGAGGGGCGCTGTTTCACTGTCCAGACAGCATCAGATACATGGTCTACACATACTGAGACAGAGGGGAGCTGTTTCACTGTCCAGACAGCATCAGATACATGGTCTACACATACTGAGACAGAGGGGTGCTGTTTCACTGTCCAGACAGCATCAGATACATGGTCTACACATACTGAGACAGAGGGGAGCTGTTTCACTGTCCAGACAGCATCAGATACATGGTCTACACATACTGAGACAGAGGGGTGCTGTTTCACTGTCCAGACAGCATCAGATACATGGTCTACACATACTGAGACAGAGGGGAGCTGTTTCACTGTCCAGACAGCATCAGATACATGGTCTACACATACTGAGACAGAGGGGCGCTGTTTCACTGTCCAGACAGCATCAGATACATGGTCTACACATACTTAGACAGAGGGGCGCTGTTTCACTGTCCAGACAGCATCAGATACATGGTCTACACATACTGAGACAGAGGGGAGCTGTTTCACTGTCCAGACAGCATCAGATACATGGTCTACACATACTGAGACAGAGGGGAGCTGTTTCACTGTCCAGACAGCATCAGATACATGGTCTACACATACTGAGACAGAGGAGCTGTTTCACTGTCCAGACAGCATCAAATACATGGTCTACACATACTGAGACAGAGGGACGCTGTTTCACTGTCCAGACAGCATCAGATACATGGTCTACACATACTGAGACAGAGGGGAGCTGTTTCACTGTCCAGACAGCATCAGATACATGGTCTACACATACTTAGACAGAGGGGAGCTGTTTCACTGTCCAGACAGCATCAGATACATGGTCTACACATACTGAGACAGAGGGGCGCTGTTTCACTGTCCAGACAGCATCAGATACATGGTCTACACATACTGAGACAGAGGGGCGCTGTTTCACTGTCCAGACAGCATCAGATACATGGTCTACACATACTGAGACAGAGAGGCGCTGTTTCACTGTCCAGACAGCATCAGATACATGGTCTACACATACTGAGACAGAGGGGCGCTGTTTCACTGTCCAGACAGCATCAGATACATGGTCTACACATACTGAGACAGAGGGGTGCTGTTTCACTGTCCAGACAGCATCAGATACATGGTCTACACATACTGAGACAGAGGGGCGCTGTTTCACTCGCTTGGACGCTTTATCTGAGATGAATGCTTCTTTCTGTCGGCACGCGTCTGGGTCAAATAAATTATCAATATATCAATATTTTATTTGGACGGGCAAGGAGGTATGGTAGGGCGGGCTAGGAGGTATGGTAGGGCGGGCTAGGAGGTATGGTAGGGCGGGCTAGGCCTCCTAAGGACCGCCCATAACACCGGCCCTGTTGCCAGGAAATGAAACCAAAGCATTGATTGCTGTCATTACTTGTCCAAAGACTGCTTACAGGGTAAGGAAACCAATGTGTAAATTTGTAATTTGGATGAACTATCTCTTTAACACATTTAGATTTTAGATACTGCACTTTGCGTTTGCATTAGCCATATAGTTGTTTCAGGTCATACAATGGCAGAGTGCCGTATCAGCAATATTTGGGTCAAAGGTCATGTGTTCATGGTTGATATTCATACAAAATTACTTCATAAGAAGATAAATGATAATCCACCGAGGGACTATTACTTATCTACCGACAATATATTTGTCTATACAGCCAAAACACTTTAAAGGACCAATCCCCAGTTCAAACAATAACAAAGAGGGCAACCCTGCCTCTGTTTTGTTAAAAAGTTGAAGGATGGGCCTGGAGAAATGTAACCACTCGCAAATTCATAGACAGAGCTATGGATGCAAGGACTGACCATTCATGATATCAAAATCACAGTTGTAACCATGTTTTGAGGCTATACAGTGTTCTGAACTAAGCTCATGAGGCATTTATAAGTTATATTATTCTAGAATAAGTAGGTATATATCCTTCATTTAAAAGTAAAATGGATGTAGCAACTGCAGATTGCCCCTTTAAGGCCATTTTTCTCCGTTTCCCTGTTGGCATAGTTACTGATCTTGGCCTTTGTAGGTTAGTTATTGACCTCAGGTGGCTGCCCTGCACTTGCCCCTAGTCTGCCTCATGTCCCTCTTATCACCATGGGTCCACCTTCTTGAAAACATTAGCACTACACATTGCTTTATATCTGTTCTGACAGTTAATGTCTTTGAAGATTAGAATCGTCCAACGTGGTTAGCCAAGAAGATGTCAAGATTGTAATCCTGGATGATGACTGTGTGAACTATCAAACAGATATGTCACATTTCTTCCTCGTCCATAACTTGTTTCCTGCTTGTAGGAGGGTGTGTTTACATGATTTAATGGAAAATGTTTCTTCAGTGAGGGTGTCTAATGCAGGTCAAGGTATCCTTGGATTGATTATTAACAAGAGGCATACCCAGCCTTGTTGAAATAACTATGTTATGGTCAAATCTGAACATAGCAGTTCACACTGTTGGATTCGACATTTTGAACATTGATATGTTAAATAAATGATAGGAAAGAAGCATAGAATCAAAGGAGAAAGAGACTAAGCCTCTGTAGAAAGACAGATAGCTGTGGAATGGGTTGGAATGGGTTGGGGGAAGGTAGTAGAGCAACGGTTGAGATAGGGGAGACAGATGGACTTCTGTGGACTAGGGGAAGGAACGGTTGAGGTCAGGAGGTGAGGTCAGTTCCCCTTAAGGGAGTAATCAGGGTTTAGTATCTGGTTACCTTCTTCCTGTTGAGCATAAGATGTAAGGATTGGAGAGAAGGAGGAGTGTCTTAAGTGGGATATAAATATCTGGATGGAACAAATGTTGGGTTGTCTGAATTACAGCTGTACAGAACCTTTGGGAAGAATTAAACTTGGTTAAAGCTTCTCTAGTGTCCGTGGGTTATTTACTCTGAAAAATAAGAACCTAACACCACCCTAAAAGAAGACAAGGTTCCAATGTAGTCCAAGAAGAGGTAGACCTATTAGGATTATGTGCACAGCTATTCTGCCATACTATTACAAACAGCAGTAACTAACTACACATTAAATTATAAAATAGGTACTACAAAGCTGCATTTCGGGCCTAACTAAATTTGGACAAAATGTTGGTCAAAATTTTAGTTAGGACTGAAGTCCGGCTGTGCGGTATCTATTTTATCTTGTGACAAAGTGTCCTGGTTCAATTGTATTCCATTTCAGAGATAATGGATTGTATAATGTGCAGTAACTACACAATCCAAGTAACTACACAATGCCTGTTCCACTGCTTGTTTGATGTAGAAATCAGCATCAGGTTTGCTTTTGCTCTCGGATAGAAGGGGGGGGGGGTACTGCGGTAATCAGGGTGATAGTTGGGTTCTCCGACTTCACTGGTGGAACATGTTTTTGTTTTTGTCTCTTTATATTTCCTCTGTCTCTGACTTGACCTTGTCCGGACTCTGCATAATGTTGCAGGCTCCAGCCTGAAATCAGTGCATTACCAGGTTGAAATGGATGAGGCTGGGAATAGTCAGAGTGCTGCCGATAGGAGGGTTCGGACATCGAGATGGTCAGTCCACTGAAGAACAGGAAGTCTAGTCCAAGGACTACAGTAAATGCAAGACTTGAATCTGCAAGAATAGCCACAGGAAGTTTAATAGTCTCATCATGCAGTTTTATTATTATACTAATCCAGCCCAAGGGGGTGGTAGGTTCTCCATTGGCCAAATACAATGGTCCCTCCTCCCATGTTCGTAGCTCCTCATGAGGTAATGCCATGTTCTGCCACAGGGCCTCTTGCATCAGTGTATAAGTTGCTCCTGTGTCGATTTTGGCCTTCCCTCTCCAGTTCCTAACAGTCAGAGGAACCAATAGTTGTTGCGGAATAGGAATAAGACCGCTACTTGTGATGTCTAAAGGCTTCATGGGCATTAAGGCTGACCCAATTGTATGCAAGCCACCACGTCTGTCTAGACATTCGGTCTTGTGTCCTTTCCCCGAATCATGACGCTGGACATAGAGCGGGCAAGAACCTGGATGATGTTGGACTTTACACCTCCAACACATCACTGGACTTTTGACCTGTACCTTGGGTACAAATATCTGAGATGGTTTAGCCCCAGGAGAGCTATGGTTATTCTGGGATGAAGGAACAAGGTTTTTAGTTTGAAGGTGGTGCTTCCAGTCCTTCTCAAACTGAGTCCCCAGACGCACCAGATCATCCAGATTCTGCACACGTTCTCGAAGTTGACTAGCAAGGCGGGGAACCATGTTCTTAAGAATGAGTTTGACCATCTCCTGCTCAGTAATGTCAGCCTTCCATCTCCTACATAGAACTCGATAGGAGAAGGCAAAGTCTTGTATTGGCTCTGCTTCACCCTGGACTCTGTTACGAACACGTTCCACCAGTTCATCCCCATAGTCCTCTTTGAGGAAGGCTGAGAGGAATATTTTTTGAAACTCCTCCCAGGTTGACACATGTTCACGGGCTATCTCCCACCAGTCTCTTGCTGTACCATGGAGAACACTGCGGAGGGTGGCAAGAACCTCCCAGTCAGTAAGGGGCCGGATAGAAAGAAAATCATTACACTTAGATAAGAAAAACAGCGGATCAACATCATCTTCTGGGCTGCCAAAAGTGGGGAAAAGTAGTTTGATAGGGAGGGAGCGCTCTAGAGGAGTCATGACAGTGGCAGCGGGAGTTCTGTTATTTAACAGTATCTTCAGAGGGGTTTTTGTAGTGCTAACTGTTCCTATTCCGTTACTGGCCAAGCCAGTGGCAGAGGTAAAACCTGAGGGAGGTACAGAAGATTTGCCCAGAAGGGAAAAGCATTTCATTACCTCCTGGTGCAGCTCTTCCATTTGAAGGTCTGTGGCCTTCTGTGCTTTTTCCATCTCATTAACAGTGTTCTTTTGAGTCTGTTCAATCAAAATTCGTAGTTCCCCTGTGAGAGAGTTCTTCATATCCTCCATGTCCTTCATGTCCTCCTTCAACGACTGAACGGGAGTGCCTCGCTGTGGTCTGGGCTTTGGAGAAATGGAGCTTCTACTTGGAGGCGAAGATCTTCACCGTTGTCACAGACCACGCTGCTCTGCAGTGGGTTCTGGCATCAGGCAAGACCAACAGCCGTCTAATTCGCTGGTCTATCAAACTGCAGAAGTTTGACTTCATCATTGAGTATCGCAAAGGAAAACTGAACGTTGTACCAGATGCCCTTTCTCGGATTACAGAGACTGCCAATGTTTGTCCTCCCTTGTGCAGCACTTACACTACCGCTAAGTGTCTGGATGATTCCTTTCCTCTGGATGATTAGAGTGTATGGAGAGCACAGCAGAAGGATGCTGCCATCATGGCGATCCACAAGAGTCTGTCTGAAGAAGACTCGAAGAGTCGTTTCAATGATAAGTATAGCATAATTCAGGATAAAGTGTATCGAAAAACTCCAAGAGGAGATGGAATACACCGCACCCATTGTCGCGTCTTCATTCCCTCTACATTGAGTGACCAGATAATCCAAGCTAATACTCATGCTAATCCCATGAGTGGCCATCTTGGAGTTTTTAAGACGTATCGAAGAATACAAGAGGTGGTTTACTGGCCAGGCATGTGGGTTGATACCCAGAAGTTTTGTACAGCAGTGTGAAGTCTGCCAGAAATACAAACCAGACATTGGCAGACCTGCTGGGAAAATGCAGCAGACCGTGGTAAACCATCCAAATTAAATGTTGGGAATTGACCTCATGGGACCTTTTCCTCCCTGCCGGGGGACCCGGAATACATTTTTATTGGTGGTAGTGGACTACTACACACACTGGGTGGAGTTGTTTCCCCTCCGCAAAGCCACTGCATCAGCCATTGCTCTAATTCTGCGACGGGAGGTCTTTACCAGATTCGGAATTCCAGACCAAATCCTCTCTGACCGAGGTACGCAGTTCTTATCAGGAATATACAAAGAGCTCTGTACCTACTGGGGTGTAATTGCCAAGCTGACCACGGCCTACCATCCTCAGACCAACCTGACCGAGAGGGTAAACCGAACCCTGAAGGGGATGATTGCTTCATTCGTGGGGGATCAGCACACAAGGTGGGATCAGCATCTTCCTGAATTTCGCTTTGCACTGAACTCTGCCGTGCAGGATACTTCTGGGGTCACTCCCGCCGAACTCCACCTGGGAAGACCACTAAAAGGTCCGATGGACAGAGTCTTGCAAAGTTCCAATGTTTCACCTGACTGCCCAGCGTTTGATGCCGTACAACACCACCACACCTTGCTAGCCAGAGTGGAGGCCAGCAAAACCAAAGCCAAACAACGACAGCTGAGAAACTATGACAAACATAGACGAGACGTGTGTTCCCCACCCAAGTCTCGTGTCTGGATACGTTCACATCATCTGTCAAAGGCGTCTAAGAAGTTCACTGCCAAGCTAGCTTCGAGATGGAAAGGCCCATACCGTGTAGTGCAGCAGTTGGGACCAGTGAACTACTTGGTCTGTTTGGAGGACACTGGGGAAGATGTCAGGACGGTGCATGTTGTTGACCTAAAGCCCTGCTACCCAACGGCAGAAGAGCTAGATCGCAGGCAAAAGCAACACCTGCAGGACCTCTTTGTGGAGGACTCTGATGATGAGGACTTCCCTGGTTTTTTATAGCAGGAACATGAACTTGTCAAAGCCTGCATCTTCTCTGTTTCTACAGGCTTTGTTTTTTCATGGGGGGAGGAGTGTGGCGAAATCCTGCACGGAGCCTTCACCGTGCACTGCCACTTTAAGAGCGCATGAGCAGTAAGGAAGGAGGAAATAAAGACAGCTCATTCAGCTCTTTGGGGAGGAGCTCTTGGGTGGCGCGACAGTTTGATTGTGTGTGCTCTGCTGCAGACGTTTTGTTTGTTTCAGCGTATGTAGTTTATAACGTATTTAACTCAATCATCGGTGTGATCGCTCTATGATCGCTCTAGAAGATTGTGGACATTTTTAAGGCCTTTGTTGTGTCTATGAACACGTTCCACATTCATACCCTCTGCACTCCTCCACTGGAAGATAATACAGATTATTGCAAATCCTCTGTTGATGACTGGGTTCTTTCTGGTATGAAGTTGCTGTTAAATTGCTCTGCTATTATTATTATTATTATTATTATTATTATTGTATGAGGCATGCTTGGTGGGGTTACCAAGAATTGTGGAAGGACTGTGATGTGGGTTTTATAGGGTGTGTATTCTCGTTTCTCTCCACTGGCTATCTGGTAAACAGGCTACACTCTAGGCAGTCTCTTCTGCTGATGTGTGTGGGTCTGGTAGTGGTACTCTCTCTGTTCTACTCTTTTCCTTTCGGCATGGTTAATACCTGCCTGGTGCCCGAACAAAATCTTTCTTTACCCCTCTCTAATAAATACCGCTACACACTTTACTCCAATATTACACCCAGTGTAGGCTACTGGTCCACAAGGACACTTTACTCCAATATTACACCCAGTGTAGGCTACTGGTCCACAAGGACACTTTACTCCAATATTACACCCAGTGTAGGCTACTGGTCCACAAGGACACTTTACTCCAATATTACACCCAGTGTAGGCTACTGGTCCACAAGGACACTTTACTCTAATATTACACCCAGTGTAGGCTACTGGTCCACAAGGACACTTTACTCCAATATTACACCCAGTGTAGGCTACTGGTCCACAAGGACACTTTACTCCAATATTACACCCAGTGTAGGCTACTGGTCCACAAGGACACTTTACTCCAATATTACACCCAGTGTAGGCTACTGGTCCACAAGGACACTTTACTCCAATATTACACCCAGTGTAGGCTACTGGTCCACAAGGACACTTTACTCTAATATTACACCCAGTGTAGGCTACTGGTCCACAAGGACACTTTACTCCAATATTACACCCAGTGTAGGCTACTGACCCACAAGGACACTTTACTCCAATATTACACCCAGTGTAGGCTACTGGTCCACAAGGACACTTTACTCCAGTATTACACCCAGTGTAGGCTACTGGTCCACAAGGACACTTTACTCCAATATTACACCCAGTGTAGGCTACTGGTCCACAAGGACACTTTACTCCAATATTACACCCAGTGTAGGCTACTGGTCCACAAGGACACTTTACTATAATATTACATTTTGTTACGTTCCTTTTGAAAACACACCAATATAAAATGTTTTATGCTTTTTTTTTCAACTCTAACAGACTGGTAAGATTTATTTTCTCCATTTCACCAGATATGATCATTTTGTGCATTGTTGACTATGTTATAATGTGTTAGTGGTTCTGGGGGACTGAGCAGGTGGAACCACAACTGGGCCAAAGTTCAGTACATAGCTATGTCAAATACTGAGTGTGCTTTATTGGGGGGGGATACGTACAGGACAATCGGTTTTAGAGATATTGAAGTGTTTTAAATATATTTTACTCAATAAGAGTATTGTGTTTCTAGTTGTGCAGAGTTTGCACTTTTGGGACTATCCCATTGGTTTCTTACTACCGGTCAAGCTCAATTATAAGCTCAATTTACATAAGAAATAAATATTAAAGTAAGAGATGATCTATGCAAATGCAGGTGGAGAGGAAGTGGAGAATCCAACAATGTAGACCGGGTATTGACGATGACACATACATGTATGCCAACAAACCCAGGAAAAGGAAGATGGAGTTCGTGTTAAATATTAAAGTATCAATCAATGCACACAGATAGAAACACACACACACTTTAACAGGTGAGAGTACTGCAGTAAATATATGTTTCTTAATGATCAATAGAGCAACTAAACCCTTACAACCAGAGAAAAGCCACAAATATCTGACATTATAATACTCTGTGATTCAGGACATTTTCTGTGGTGGAAGATGGTGTTAGCAATTTATGTTATTGTTCAATAACACAAACTCCAAAGCAACTCAGGGGGAGAAAAATAGGTTTATTCAGAGAGGACAAATCAAGATGTTATGCTGGGAGGTAGATGTTCAGAGGTTCAGTCTCCCCTGTCCTCAGCTTTTCTCCACCGAACAAAGGAACAGGATGCCATTTATAACCCCCCACCCTAGCCTGGGGTTGGCCAATCAGAAGTCCTTGCAGTACAACTTGGCCAATGGCCAAATAACCAGTATCCTGCTCCCGACTCAATGTACAGACCAATGAAAACGTGGCTCTGAATTCAGGAATGACATTCCACAGATTCTAAACAGATGTTGAACTGAAACCCAACTCCTATTTACAATTCGCTATTGACCTTTAGTCCTCTCATCCTCTCAAACTCTCAAACTCTGCATTGTGTATTTATCTTCAACATATTCTTATAATACCCTCTAGAGTTTCTACACTGGGATCATAGGCATGTTTGTCTACTGTAAGTTTACTATACATTAATAGTGAGTTACTGTTTGTTTTGACTGAAATATTTATCAGATTCAATGGAGTGACAGTTAGTGTTTGATGAACTTTTCCCTTTTACAGAATGTTGGGTTAAAAGATTATTAAGGTTAGGGTTTGCTAAAAGGGTTAAGGTTAGGGTCAGGGGAAGGGTTAGCTAAAAGGGTTAAGTTAAGGTCAGGTTAGGGTTAGCTAAAATGGTTAAGGTTAGGGTCAGGGTTAGCTAACAGGGTTAAGGTTAGGGTCAGGGTTAGCTAACAGGGTTAAGGCTAGGGTAAGGTGAAGGGTTAGCTAAAAGGGTTGTGTTCCAATAGATGTTGGATCATTGCTGCAGGGACTTGCTTCCATTCAGCCACAGGAGCATTTGTGAGGTCGGGCACTGATGTTGGGCGATTAGGCCTGGCTCGCAGTTGGCATTCCAATTGATCCCTAAGGTGTTCGATGAGGTTGAAGTCAGGGCTCTGTGCAGGACAGTCAATTTCTTCCACACCAATCTCGACAAAACATTTCTGAATGGACCTCACTTTGTGCACGGGGGCATTGTCATGCTCAAACAGCAAAGAAAATTGTTCCTCCTCCACCAAACTTTACAGTTGGCACTATGCATTGAGGCAGGTAGCGTTCTCCTGTTATCCCCCAAACCCAGATTTGTCCGTCAGACTGCCAGATGGTGAAGCGTGATTCATCACTACAGAGAACGCATTTCCACTGCTCCAGAGTCAAATGGCAACAAGCTTTACACCACTTCAGCCGATGCTTGGCATTGCGCATGGTGATCACATTCTTGTGTGCGGCGACTCTGCCATGGAAACCTATTTCATGAAGCTCCAAACGAACAGTTATTGCACTGTAATTGCTTCCAATTAAAGGTGACAGTCTGCACTTTAACCTTATAGTCATTGTTTGATTTCAAATACAACATTTTGGAGTATAGAGCCAAAATAATATAAAATGCTTCCCTGTCCCAATAATTACAGAGGACACTGTATCTCAAACCGTTTTCAAACACTTTGAGCTGACCTGGTTACTCATTTACATAATTGCTAGAACCGCGTGCTATAAAGGACTGTAATGTTCTGTATACATTCCTACAGTGATCATAGGACCACTCATTATATGCAGGAAGTATGAGCTGTAATTATTGCCTTAATTAAAAATGATTCTAATTTGAGAATTCATGATGGTGACTTCCCTAGTGAATATTATAAGGACAGTTTGTACATAGTATGGTTGGAGTCTGAGTAAGTCAGCATGATAGTGTGAAAAGGGTCAACTCTGTTTAATTTGGATAATGTCAACATGAATACATTGTCAACATGTGTTTAAATGTCCTTTGTGCCATTGGCGCCATTTTCTCTTTGTTACAAAGAGTAGAAAGAAAAAAAGTTCCTGAATTCTCTCCTCTTTGGATACTCAAAAGCCTGGCTGGTCGTTTACCCAGTAACACACTAGGGATGACAGCTAGTCTAGCGGTTAGGAACGTTGGGCCAGTAACACACTAGGGACGACAGCTAGTCTAGCGGTTAGGAACGTTGGGCCAGTAACACACTAGAGATGACAGCTAGTCTAGCGGTTAGGAACGTTGGGCCAGTAACACACTAGAGACGACAGCTAGTCTAGCGGTTAGAGCATTGGGCCAGTAACACACTAGGGACGACAGCTAGTCTAGTGGTTAGGAACGTTGGGCCAGTAACACACTAGGGACGACAGCTAGTCTAGCGGTTAAGAGCATTGGGCCAGTAACACACTAGGGACGACAGCTAGTCTAGCGGTTAGGAACGTTGGGCCAGTAACACACTAGGGACGACAGCTAGTCTAGCGGTTAGGAACGTTGGGCCAGTAACACACTAGAGATGACAGCTAGTCTAGCGGTTAGGAACGTTGGGCCAGTAACACACTAGAGATGACAGCTAGTCTAGCGGTTAGAGCATTGGGCCAGTAACACACTAGGGACGACAGCTAGTCTAGCGGTTAGGAACGTTGGGCCAGTAACACACTAGGGACGACAGCTAGTCTAGCGGTTAAGAGCATTGGGCCAGTAACACACTAGGGACGACAGCTAGTCTAGCGGTTAGGAACGTTGGGCCAGTAACACACTAGGGACGACAGCTAGTCTAGCGGTTAGGAACGTTGGGCCAGTAACACACTAGGGACGACAGCTAGTCTAGCGGTTAGGAACGTTGGGCCAGTAACACACTAGGGACGACAGCTAGTCTAGCGGTTAAGAGCATTGGGCCAGTAACACACTAGGGACGACAGCTAGTCTAGCGGTTAGGAACGTTGGGCCAGTAACACACTAGGGACGACAGCTAGTCTAGCGGTTAGGAACGTTGGGCCAGTAACACACTAGGGACGACAGCTAGTCTAGCGGTTAAGAGCATTGGGCCAGTAACCGAAAGGCAGTTAACCCCCCAACAACATCTGCTCCCCGGGTGCCGATGACATGGACGTTGATTAAGGCAGCCCCCCGCACCTCTCTGATTCAGAGGGGTTGGGTTAAAAGCGGAAGAATGCATTCAGTTGTTTACCTTAGTAGCTATCCCCTTTCCCCACATGCAGATCAGAAGACGGTCTGCTGATTTCTGTAGCGCCTAGAGGTCAGATGCCAAGCAGTTGCCATAACAAGCGGTGATGCAGCCAGTCAAGATGCTCTCAATGGTACATCTGCAGAAATTGTTGAGAATCTGAAGGCCAATGCCAAATATTTTCATCCTCCTCAGCAGGAAGAGGCATTGTCGTGCCCTCTTCGCGACTGTTGGTGTGTGTGGACCACGATAATCCCTTAGTGATGTGGACACCGAGGAACTTGAAGCTCTCAGCCTGTTCCCCTACAGCCCTGTTGATGTGGATGGGGGCGTGCTCTGCCCTCCGTTTCCTGTAGTCCAAGATCAGCTCCTTTGTCTTGCTGACGTTGAGGGAGAAGTTGTTGAATATTCCTTAATTCCATTATTTTACTTTTAGATTTGTATGTATTGTGTGTATTGTTGTGAATTGTTAGATATTACTGCACTGTTGGAGCTAGAAACACAAGCATTTCGCTACACCCGCAATAACATCTGCTAAATATGTGTACGTCACCACTAAATTTGATTTGATTTGGATTTGTTGTCCCAGCACCACACAGCCAGGTCTCTGACCTCCTCCCTGTTTCATCGTCTTCTGTGATCAGGCCCTACCACCATCATGTCGTCTGCAAACTGCAAATTTAATGATAGTGTTGGAGTCATGCACAGCCACACGGTCGTGGGTGAACAGGGAGTACAGGATGGGACTAAGCAAGCACCCCTGAGGGGCCCCCGTGTTGAGGGTCAGTGTGACGGATGTGCTGTTGCCTACCCTCACCACCCGTCAGGAAGTCCAGGATCCAGTTACAGAGGGAGGTGTTTAATCCCAGGGTCCTTAGTTTAGTGATGACCTTGGAGGACACTACGATGTTGAATGATGAGCTGTAGTCGATGAACAGCATTCTCATTTAGGTTTTCTTTTAGTTCATGTGGGAAAGAGCAGTGTTGAGTACAATGCAGATTGCAGATCTGTTGGGGCGGTATGCAAACTGGAGTGGATCCAGGGTTTCTGGGATGATGGTGTTAATGTGAGCCATGACTAGCCTTTCAAAGCATTTCATGCCTACAGGTGTGAGTGGTATGGGGCAATAGTACTTTAGACAGGTTAAATCAAATCAAATGTTATTTGTCACATGCGTCGAATACAACAGGTGTAGAACTTATTTACAAGCCCTTGACCAACAATGCAGTTTTAACAAAAACAAATGTTAAGAAAGTATTTACTAAAACAAACTGAAGTAAAAAATAAGAAAAATATTTAAAAAAAAAAAATTAAGGAGCAACAATAAAATAACAGTAGAGAGGCTATATACTGGGAGTTTTTTTTACAGATTCAATGTGTGGGGGCACCGGTTAGTCGAGGTAATTGAGGTAATATGTACATGTAGGTAGAGGTAAAGGGACTATGCATGGATAATAAACAGAGAGTAGCAGCAGTGTAAAAATGGGGGTGGGGGGAGGGGACAATGCAAATAGTCCAGGTAGCCATTTGATTAGATGTTCAGGAGTATTATGGCTTGAGGGTAGAAGCTGTTAAGAATGCTTTTGGACCTAGACTTGGTGCTCCAGTACCTCTTGCAGTGTGGTAGCAGAGAGAACAGTCTATGACTAGGGTGGCTGGAGTCTTCTGCAATTTTTGGGGCCTTTTTAATTTACCTTTATTTAACTAGGCAAGTCAGTTAAAAACACATTTTTATTTTCAATGACAGCCTAGGAACAGTGGATTAACTGCCTCGTTCAGGGGCATAACAACAGATTTTTACCTTGTCAGCTCAGGGATTCAATCTTGCAACCTTCTGGTTACTAATCCAACACTCTAACCACTAGGCTACCTGCCACCTTCCTCTGACACTGCCTTGTATAGAGGTCCTGGATGTCAGGAAGCTTGGCCCCAGTGATGTACTGGGCCATACGCACTACCCTCTGTAAAAATGCATGAAACATTCATCTGCTAAACATTCAACGAAGAAAGATGTACACAAGTTATCATTAAATAACAATTGTTTATAGGAAAATAAATGAACACATAAAAAATAAATACAACTCTTTGAATGAACATTATTTTTAATTGTGGTGATTGTTTCCAAATAAACTACAATAAGTATGAACAAATAGAGAGGGAATAGAAACTAGGATGAGGGAGAGAGAGATGAAAGAGAGAAGGAGAAAGGTGTAGAAAGAGCAGTTTGAGAGAAAATACATTCAGTAATTTAATCTCTGTGACCAATCTCTTTTTTATCATAAATGCAATGAACATAATGAATTGTGGGTCTCTGTACCTTCTGAAATTTTTTTAGGACCATCAGCTCCACGAAGTCCTCTGCCTCCACCTAGAGGAAAAAGGGGGGATTACAACTGTCACGGGGATGACAAAAAACTCATAAGAATGTTGTTTTCTGGTCTCTGTTTTTTTTTGTGTTAACAGCATTTAACCACGAGTTGAATACATTTCAACTTGATCAAATATTTTAATGGAGAATAAATATTTAAATACAGTTTGCGGCATATGCCAAAAGGGGGGGCGGGTCGAAGTTCTTTCCGGAAAGAAACTGAAAGTAAATTCGACAACTCTTTAATGTGGCTTCAGGTGAGTCTGCTCGACAGCAAGAGAAATGGTAGGTTCATATTTTCATTATTTAAGTCAGGTGTAAGATCATTTAGGAGTCAATTCTTATTTATCCCAACGAAACGTGAAGATAATAAGCCCGATTTTTAACTTCTTTCTAATAGACGGCAGGTAAAAACAAATACCCAGCTAGGCCGGCCCACTATGGCGAAGGGCGCACAAAGTCTACAAAAGGTGTTCTCTTTTACAAAGCGATCTGACGCTGAGATGTAATCTATTAAGCCGATATATTAATATATTTATCCTAAAATAATACATTCTTATGTTGAAAGAAACAATAGGCACTCGTGTGTATACAGTTGATGTCTTCCCAACTTTGATAGGCGGTAATGTCGTTGAGTGCGCTTTAGGCCTAATTGAGTTTCATGACATTTGTAAAGAGTGCTGTCCGTATACCCATACTTACCTAATATGCCTGCTAATTAAACGCATGTGAAATTAGGGAGTTGTGAAATTTGGAAAAGAATGTAACATTTCAAAAATAGAGTGCTTTAAATGCCATGATTTTATACTAATTTAGGCTTTGGTAGATTAAGCTCCACACTTGAGGAAGTGTACCCAAATGAACGGTGAGCCTGGTAGTAATAATGCTACTTACTGCATTCATTTTTACTAAACAGTACGTTCTAAATAGAATGTAGTACGATTAGTACACTGCGTAGTTTTAGTAATTAGTTGACAATACAGATTTCAGACATGGCCTATGACTTCCCGTAGCAGGTGCTCCCAGTCAACCCGGACAAAATGGATGTGAAAAATGGTAAACACTGCCATCTATATTTAAGTTGGGACCGTCGAGATAGATATGAAGATGAGTCCTCTATGCCATTTATCATCTCTGATATCATGGGCAGCGCCGATAAGGCCATCTCCATTTTTTAAAGAAGTACATTTTCTTCTTCAGCCAGTGAAGTTGGAAGTCCCACCCAGTTGACTACATTAATATGATGGCATCCCTCAATGGGATGGCAGGTAGCCTCGTGGTTAGAGTGTTGGGCCAGTAACTGAGAGGTTGGTGGATCAAACCCCCAAGCTGACAAGGTAAACATCTGTCTTTCTGCCCCAGAACAAGGCAGTTAACCCACTATTCTTAGGCTGTCATTGTAAATAAATTGTTCTTAACTGACTTTCCTTGTTAAATAAAGGTAAATGGCACTGCCATTCTAACAGATTTTTGGCCACTAGAGGCCTCTATCATGCTCTATGGTTGGGAAGTTTGGGCTAGAAGGAATACATCTTTGATGTCAATTATACATCAACTGTATCCCATCTAGCCATGACGGGCGGATTGGTGTCCAGCCTAGGCCTGGGTCATTTCTACAATGCGTTGCGTTTTCTGTCTCCAGGAAATATCACTTATTTTAGTTTAAAATGTGGATTCCAAAAGGCTTTAAATATATGGTCCGATGTTCTTAAAAACACAAATATGGATCTTGAAAGGGAATCGTAATTATTATGAACACCTTTCTTCAGTGGATGTAGTTGTTTTTGCCATATCCCGGGGTGATAGTCATCAACTTCCACAAGAAGTTACTTCATTATTTTATAGTCCTAGTTAATTTATTTGTATTATTGTATTAATTATTATTGTGTTTAAGATGTTCGCTGTGTCCCTGATATCACTTTCCACCCTGTTAGTTTGTTGTAAATCTCCATTTAAGAAAACAACCATTTCCTAAAATGACACCACATTCAGGAAGTGTCATCATTTCTTTGGTGTGAAAACAATGGTCTAAATCTACATAAATATTAACACTCAGTTTGATCTATTTGTCCATGTTTCATGTTGTTAGTCTGTACACTATGTCCCACTGTATGTCCCACTCATATCTCATATCTGCATGTCCCACTCATATCTGTATGTCCCACTGCATGTCCCACTCATATCTGTATGTCCCACTCATATCTGTATGTCATATCTGTATGTCCCACTGTATGTCCCACTCGTATCTGCATGTCCCACTCGTATCTGCATGTCCCACTCATATCTGCATGTCCCACTCATATCTGTATGTCTTATCTGTATGTCCCTCTGTATGTCCCACTGTATGACCCACTCATATCTGTATGTCCCACTCATATCTGTATGTCCCACTCATATCTGTATGTCATATCTGTATGTCCCTCTGTATGTCCCACTGTATGTCCCACTCATATCTGTATGTCCCACTCATATATGTATGTCCCACTGTATGTCCCACTCATATCTGCATGTCCCACTCATATCTGTATGTCATATCTGTATGTCCCACTGTATGTCCCACTCATATCTGTATGTCCCACTCATATATGTATGTCATATCTGTATGTCCCTCTGTATGTCCCACTGTATGACCCACTCATATCTGTATGTCCCACTGTATGTCCCGCTCATATCTGTATGTCCCACTCATATATGTATGTCCCACTCATATCTGTATGTCCCACTGTATGTCCCACTCATATCTGTATGTCATATCTGTATGTCCCACTCATATCTGCATGTCCCACTCATATCTGCATGTCCCACTCATATCTGTATGTCCCACTCATATCTGTATGTCCCACTCATATCTGTATGTCATATCTGTATGTCCCGCTCATATCTGCATGTCCCGCTCATATCTGTATGTCCCACTCATATCTGTATGTCCCACTCATATCTGCATGTCCCACTCATATCTGTATGTCATATCTGTATGTCCCACTGCATGTCCCACTCATATCTGTATGTCCCACTCATATCTGCATGTCCCACTCATATCTGTATGTCATATCTGTATGTCCCACTGTATGTCCCGCTCATATCTGTATGTCCCACTCATATCTGCATGTCCCACTCATATCTGCATGTCCCACTCATATCTGTATGTCATATCTGTATGTCCCACTCATATCTGTATGTCCCACTCATATCTGTATGTCATATCTGTATGTCCCTCTGTATGACCCACTCATATCTGTATGTCCCATTAATATCTGTATGTCCCACTGTATGACCCACTCATATATGTATGTCCCACTCATAACTGTATGTCCATCTGTATGTCCCGCTCATATCTGTATGTCATGTCTGTATGTCATATCTGTATGTCCCACTCATATCTGTATGTCCCGCTCATATCTGTATGTCCCACTCATATATGTATGTCATATCTGTATGTCCCACTCAAATCTGCATGTCCCGCTCATATCTGTATGTCATATCTGTATGTCATATCTGTATGTCCCACTCATATCTGTATGTCCCACTCATATCTGTATGTCATATCTGTATGTCATATCTGTATGTCCCACTCATATCTGTATGTCCCACTCATATCTGTATGTCCTGCTCATATCTGTATGTCCCACTCATATATGTATGTCATATCTGTATGTCCCACTCATATCTGCATGTCCCGCTCATATCTGTATGTCATATCTGTATGTCCCACTCATATCTGTATGTCCCACTCATATCTGTATGTCATATCTGTATGTCCCACTCATATCTGTATGTCCCACTCATATCTGTATGTCATATCTGTATGTCCCACTCATATCTGTATGTCCCACTCATATCTGCATGTCCCACTCATATCTGCATATCCCGCTCATATCTGTATGTCCCACTCATATCTGTATGTCCCACTCATATCTGTATGTCATATCTGTATGTCATATCTGTATGTCCCACTCATATCTGCATGTCCCACTCATATCTGCATGTCCCACTCATATCTGCATGTCCCGCTCATATCTGCATGTCCCGCTCATATCTGCATGTCCCACTCATATCTGCATGTCCCACTCATATCTGCATGTCCCACTCATATCTGCATGTCCCACTCATATCTGTATGTCATATCTGTATGTCCCACTCATATCTGCATGTCCCGCTCATATCTATGTCCCACTCATATCTGTATTTCCCACTCATATCTGTATGTCCCACTGTATGTCATATCTGTATGTCCCACTGTATGTCATATCTGTATGTCCCACTCTATGCTAAATTATAGAGAAAATGTAGCAAATTTCAATATGTTAAAATATGTTTGATAGAGAAGATAGCCTAGGCTACCCTTACAAGACAGGTAGCTACTGTTTTATCTAGTTTCATTACTCAGGGTTGTATAATAAAGTTCTGAGGACGATGAAAAGTTAGGTCAGGTACATTATCAACAGAACAATTGTTGCAATGTGTGACGGCACCGTCAATGTTATATTCGAACGTGTGTTTTTTTTTTTTTTGTATGCAATGAAAGGTGCAATTGTGCTTGTTTCCTGGCACACTGCATGTCTCCTTCACCGTGGCAAAACATTCAGGAGAACTTCAGTGCCCGTATAAGTGGGAACTCTGTGAAGGAATATACAGGTATCTGCCAACATAAAGTATCTTAACAAGGAGCCACCATGAGCCAGAACAGCTTCAATACACCTTGGCATACATTCTAGAATAGTCTGGAACTCTATCAGAGGGATACGACACCTTTCTTTCATGAGAAATTCCATCATTTGGTGTTTTGTTGATTGTGGTGTAAAACGCTGCCTCAGGCGCGGCTCCAGAGTCTCCTATAAGTGTTCAGTTGGTTTGAGATCTGGCGACAGACACATACCCTTTAATGCCTTCCAGAGAGACATAAGAGACTGTAACGTTCTTTGTTTCACGGAAACATGGCTCACTCGAGAGACGCTATCGGACCTGGTTTCTTCACGCATCGCACCGACAGAAACAAGCATCTCTCTGGTAAGAAGAAGGGCGGGGTGTATGCTTTATGATTAACGAGACGTGGTGTGATCATAACAACATACAGGAACTCAAGTCCTTTTGTTCACCTGACCTAGAATTCCTCACAGTCGTGTATATTCCCCCCCAAGCAGACACATTGACGGCCCTGAAAGAACTTCATTCGACTCTATGTAAACTGGAAACCACATATCCCGAGGCTGCATTTATTGTAGCTGGGGATTTTAACAAGGCTAATCTGAAAACAAGGCTCCCTAAATTCTATCAGCATATCGGTTGTGCGACCCGGGCTGGCAAAACCCTAGATCATTGTTATTCTAACTTCCACGACGCATATAAGTCCCTCCCCCGCCCTCCTTTCGGAAAAGCTGACCACGACTCCATTTTGTTGCTCCTTTGTCTCTATACTGACGCTTAGCTTGTTTGATTGCCTTGTGGAGGGAATAGCTACACTCTTTGTATTCGGTCATGTTTCCGGTCACCTTGCCATGATTAAAAGCAGTGGTTCGCGCTTTCAGTTTTGCGCGAATGCTGCCATCAATCCACGGTTTCTGGTTGGGTAATGTTTTAATAGACGCTGTGGGTACAACATCACCGATGCACTTGCTAATAAACTCACTCACCTAATCAGCGTATACATCAATGTTGTTATCCGACGCTATGCGGAACATATTCCAGTCCACGTGATCGAAGCAATCTTGAAGCGTGGAATCCGATTGGTCTGACCAGCGTTGAACAGACCTGAACGTGGGTGCGTCCTGTTTCAGTTTCTGTCTATAGGCTGGGAGCAACAATCCCATGGCTCAGACACGAGAGGTATGTGGCAGGGTCTACAGTCAATCACGGACTACAAAAGAAAAACCAGCCCCGTCGCGGACCATGATGTCTTGCTCCCAGACAGACTGAACAACTTCTTTGCTTGCTTTGAGGACAATACAGTGCCATTGACACAGCCCGCTACCAAAACCTGCGGGCTCTCCAGAGGGTAGTGAGGTCTGCACAATGCATCACCGGGGGCAAACTACATGCCCTCCAGGACACCTACACCACCCGATGTCACAGGATGGCCAAAAAGATCATCAAGGACAACAACCACCCGAGCCACTGCCTGTTCACCCCGCTATCATCCAGAAGGCGAGGTCAGTACAGGTGCATCAAAGCGGGGACCGAGAGACTGAAAAATAGCTTCTATCTCAAGGCCATCAGACTGTTAAACAGCCATCACTAACATTGAGTGGCTGCTGCCAACATACTGACCCAACTCCAGCCACTTTAATAATGGAAAAATTGATGTAATAAATGTATCGCTAGCCACTTTAAACAATGCCACTTTATATAATGTTTACATACCCTACATTACTCATCTCATATGTATATACTGTACTCTATACCATCTACTGCATCTTGCCTATGCCGTTCGACCATCACTCATTCATATATTTTTATGTATATATTCTTATTCATTCCTTTACACTTGTGTGTATAAGGTAGTTGTTGTGAAATTGTTAGGTTAGATTACTTGTTAGATATTTCTGCACGGTCGGAACTAGAAGCACAAGCATTTTGCTACACTCGAATTAACATCTGCTAACCATGTATATGTGACAAATTTGATTTGATTTGATGCTCCTTTGAGACTCATCTTTCAGAGTCACTGAGCTCTCTTCTAGCCATGGTGGCCAAAATAATGGGCAACTGGACATTTTTATACATGACTCTAAGCATGATTTGATGTTTTAGTGGCTTAATTAACTCAGGAACCACACTTGTGTGGAAGCACCTGCTTTCAATATACTTTGTATCCCTCATTTACTCCAGTGTTTCCTTTATTTTGGCAGTTACATCAACTGCTTTTGACAAACAGGTCAGTTAAAATATCTGTTCAAATCAAATTTTATTTGTCACATGTGCCAGATACAACTGGTGTAGACCTTAGAGTAAAATGCTTACGTACAAGCCCTTAACCAACAATGCAGTTTAAAAAGTATGAATAAGAATAAGAGATTAAAGTAACAAGTAATTAAAGAGCAGCAGTAAAATAACAATAGCGAGGCTATACACATGGGGTACCGGTGCGGGGGCACCGGTTAGTTGAAGTAATTGAGGTACATGTAGGTAGAGTTATTCATGTGACTATGCATTAGAGGTCGACCGATACCGATTTATTGGAGGACCAAAAAAAAGCCGATACCGATTAATCGGACGATTTTTATATATATTTGTGATAATGACAATTACAACAATATTGAATGAACAATGAACCCTTTTATTTTAACTTAATATAATACATAAATAAAATCTATTTAGTCTCAAATAAATAATGAAATGTTCAATTTGGTTTAAATAATGCAAAAACACAGTGTTGGAGAAGAAAGTAAAAGTGCAATATGTGCCATGTCAAAAAGCTAACGTTTAAGTTCTTTGCCCAGAACATGAGAACATATGAAAGCTGGTGGTTCAATATTCCCAGGTCTTCAATATTCCCAGCTAAGACGTTTTAGGTTATAGTTATTATGGGACTATTTCTTTCTATACCATTTGTATTTCATATACCTTTGACTATTGGATGTTCTTATAGGCACTTTAGTATTGCCAGCCTAATCTCGGGAGTTGATAGGCTTGAAGTCATAAACAGCGCTGTGCTTCAAGCATTGCTAAGAGCTGCTCACAAACGCAGTAAAGTGCTGTTTGAATGAATTCTTACGAGCCTGCTGCTGCCTACCACCACTCAGTCAGACTGCTCTATCAAATATCAAATCATAGACTTAATTATAACATAATAACACACAGAAATACGAGCCTTTGGTTATTAATATGGTCAAATCCGGAAACTATAATTTGGAAACTAAACGTTTCTTTAAGTGAAATACGGAATCATTCCGTATTTTGTGAAACGGGTGTCAACCCTAAGTCTAAATATTGCTGTTACATTGCACAACCTTCAATGTTATGTCATAATTATGTAAAATTCTGGCAAATTAATTACGGTCTTTGTTAGGAAGAAACACAGTTAGCAACGAGCCAGCCGGCCCAAAATGTTGCATATACCCTGACTCTGCTTGCACTGAACGCAAGAGAAAGTGACTCAATTTCTCTAGTTAATATTGCCTGTTAAAATGCATTTGTTTGAACTAAATATGCAGGTTTAAAAATATATACTTCTGTGTATTGATTTAAAGGCACTGATGTTTATGGTTAGGCAAATTTGTGCAACGAATGTGCTTTTTTCATCACCCGTTTGGGGAAGTTGAATTAAGCTGTGATTCGATGATAAATTAACAGGCACCGCATTGATTAAATGCAACGCAGGACAAGCTAGTTAACTATACATGGTTGATGATATTACTAGGTTAACTAGTGATTATGTGAACTAGTGTTTTTTTTAATATAAGATAAGCTTAATGCTAGCTTGCAACTTACCTTGGCTCATTGCAGCCACAAGGACCTTTTGACGCTGGCCTCGCGTAACAGGTGGTCAGCCTGACACGCAGTTTCCTCATGGATTGCAATGTAATCAGCCATGATCGGCGTCCAAACAGGCCGATTACCGATTGTTATGAAAACTTGAAATTGGCCCAAATTAAATCGGCCATGATTAATCGGTTGACCTCTACTATGCATAGATAATAACAGAGTAGCAGCAGCGGGGGGCAATGCAAATAGTCTGGGTAGCCAATTGATTAGATGTTCAGGAGTCTTATGGCTTGGGGGTAGAAGCTGTTTAGAAGCCTCTTGGACCTAGACTTGGCGCTCCGGTACCGCTTACCGTGTGGTAGCAGAGAGACCAGTCTAGGACTAGGATGGCTGGAGTCTTTGACCATTTTTGACACCGCCTGGTATAGAGGTCCTGGATGGCAGGAAGCTTGGCCCCAGTGATGTACTGGGCTGTACGCACTTCCCTCAGTAGTGCCTTGCGGTTGGAGGCCGAGCAGATGCCATACCAGGCGGTGATGCAACCAGTCAGGATGCTCTCGATGGTGCAGCTGTAGAACCTTTGCCAAATCGTTTCAGTCTTCTGAGGGGGAGTAGGTTTTGTTGTGCCCTCTTCACGACTGTCTTGGTGTGCTTGGACCATGTTAGTTTGTTGGTGATGTGGACACCAAGGAACTTGAAGCTTTCAACATGCTCCACTACAGCCCCGTTGATGAGAATGGGGGCGTGCTCGGTCCTCCTTTTTCTGTAGTCCACAATCGTCTCTTTGGCCTTGATCACGTTGAGGGATAGGTTGTTGTCCTGGCACCACACGGCCAGGTCTCTGACCTCCTCCCTATAGGCTGTCTTGTCGGTGATCAAGCCTACCACTGTTGTGTCATCGGCAAACGTAATGATGGTGTTGGAGTCTTGCCTGGCCGTACAGTCATGAGTGAACAGGGAGTACAGGAGGGGACTGAGCACGCACCCCTGAGGGGCTCCAGTGTTGAGGAGCAGCTTGGCGGATGTGTTGTTACCTACCCTTACCACCCGGGGGCGGCCCGTCAGGAAGTCAAGGATCCAGTTGCAAAGGAGGTGTCCCAGGGTCCTTAGCTTAGTGATAAGCTTTGATGGGACTATGGTGTTGAACGCTGAGCTGTAGTCAATGAATAGCATTCTCACATAGTTGTTCCTTTTTTCCAAGTGGGAAAGGGCAGTGTGGAGTGCAATAAAGATTGCATCATCTGTGTATATGTTAGGGCGGTATGCAAATTGGAGTGGGTGTATGGTTTCTGGGATAATGGTGTTGATGTGAGCCATGACCAGCCTTTCAAAGCATTTCATGGCTACAGACGTCAGTGCTACGGGTCGGTAGTCATTTAGGCAGGTTACATTAGTGTTCTTGGGCACAGGGACTATGGTGGTCTGCTTGAAACATGTTGGTATTACAGACTCGGACAGGGAGAGGTTGAAAATGTCAGTGAAGACACTTGCCAGTTGGTCAGCGCATGCTCGCAGTACACGTCCTGGTAATCCATCTGGCCCTGCGGCCTTGTGAATGTTGACCTGTTTAAAGGTCTTACTCACATCGGCTGCGGATAGCGTGATCACACAGTCGTCCTGAACAGCTGATGCTCTCATGCATGTTTCAGTGTTACTTGCCTCGAAACGAGCATAGAAGTAATTGTTACGGGATTTTTGTGTTTAATGACTAAAATATGTATACATTTGACTTAGATGTTACTGTATGAATGAAACTTATTATAATCATAATGCTGAGTGTAATATGTTCCTTATTAGAAAGAATGGAGTTATCTTCAGACAGGCTGGAATGCTGTGTTCCTTACAGGACATTCTGTCTCTACCCAGGGAGGGGAAAGACCTTGAGTTGGTTGTAGATAGTTGAACAGGTGGCAGACAGTAATGAGAACTCAAACTGTATTGCCATTGTATTCGAGAGGAGGTTGGACATTAAAACCTATGACATCATCTTTGTTATATAACCTGATGTAAAATGTATTATGATCAGTACTCTCGAGAATAAAAGCTATTGATTGATTGATTTTAAGACTGGTATCTGTCCATTTTATGCAAATAATTATCTTACAAATTCTTATTTATGGGCAGAGTGTTTTAATTGAATTGGTTAATAAACAGGAATCAAAATTCCTTTAACAGTAATTTAGTTCGTCTGGTAGGCTCGTGTCACTGGGCAGCTCTCGGCAGTGCTTCCCTTTGTAGTCTGTAATGGTTTGCAAGCCCTGCCACATCCGACGAGTGTCGGAGCCGGTGTGGTACGATTCGATCTTAGCCCTGTTTTGACCCGTTGCATGTTTGATGGTTCGTCGGAGGGCATAGCGGGATTTCTTATAAGCTTCTGGGTTAGAGTCCCGCTCCTTGTAAGCGGAAGCTCTACCCTTTAGCTCAGTGCGGATGTTGCCTGTAATCCATGGCTTCTGGTTGGGGTATGTACAAACAGTCACTGTGGGGGCGACGTCATCGATGCACTTATTGATTAAGTCAATGTGGTGTACTCCTCAATGCCATCGGAAGAATCCTGGAACATATTCCAGTCTGTGCTAGCAAAACAGTCCTGTGGCTTAGCATCTGCATCATCTGACCACTTTTTTTATTGACTGAGTCACTGGTTCTTCCTGCTTTAATTTTTGCTTGTAAGCAGGAATCAAGAGGATAGAATTATGGTCAGATTTGCCAAATGGTGGGCGAGGGAGAACTTTGTACGCATCTCTGTGTGTGGAGTAAAGGTGGTCTATAGTTTTGTCTCTCTCTGGTTGCACATTTAACATGCTGATATAAATTCAGTAAAACAGATTTAAGTCTCCCTGCATTAAAGTCCCCGGCCACTAGGTGCGCTGCCTCTGGATGAGCATGTTCCTGTTTGCTTGTCGCGGTATACAGCTCATTGAGTGCGGTCTTAGTGCCAGCATCAGTCTGTGGTGGTATGTAGAGATACTCTACCTCAGGCGAGCAAAACCTTGAGACTTCCTTCGATATCGTGCACCCACTTTTGTTTACAAATATACATAGACCGCCACCCCTTGTCTTACCAACACGCCGCTGTTCTATCCTGCTGATACAGTGTATAACCCACCAGCTGTATGTTAATTATGTCGTCATTCAGCCACGACTCGGTGAAGTATAAGATATTACAGTTTTTAATGTCCCGTTGGTAGTTTAATCTTGCTCGTAAGTCATTGATTTTATTTTCCAATGATTTCACGTTAGCCAATAGAACGGATGGCAGATCGCCTACGAATTCTTAGAAGGCAGCCTGACCTCCACCCCCTTTTTCTCTGTCTTCTCTTCACGCAAATGACAGGGATTTCCCGGGAAAGCAGTATGTCCTTCTCGTCGGACTGTTGAAATGTTTAAATATCTGTTTTACATTTTTCAACGTAACAATTTCTATCTTTTTAAAGAAATGACTGATTCTTATTTTGTTCCCACACTTTAAGAGTTGTTACGGCGACCAGCACACAATGCTGTCCTCAGATGATGGTAGGTATGGAAACACAGAATAAACTGACACAAACTAAAGTATTTAATTTAAATCTACATTTAAGAGGATACATTTGCTAAGATATCAAGTATTGTCCCTAAACTGCTGGGATGAATAATACACATTTGTTTATGTAATTTTATTTTCAATAAAGTCTGGTTTCACTCTCTCTCATTATTCCTTCACCAGTGCTGCCCCCTCCTGGTGACTTCCAGGTCCTGTTGCTGACATTAGATTCTGTATCTCTGAGCTGGAGTTCTCCTCAGGGGCTGACAGGACCACAGACATTCAGAGTGACCTGGGGGTGTGACGGTGAAACAAGCTCAACAAGAGTGAAAGGTGGGCTTTATCTTGAAATAAGCAGTCTCAAACCTGGTGAAAAGTACCAGTTCAACATGGCTACAGAGGGAGAAGATGGAAGACAAAGCAGATGGGTCTCAGCATCCCTATCCACAGGTACAGTAGGCTAACTTGTGTTTTTATTCAGACTACATATTTAATTCATTCCATGAGACATTTTTGGACTCTCTGTCTAAACAATTATTGGTTTTTGTTCCAGTGGTCCCACCCAGAGATTTAAAGATAGACCATTTGGAAGAGACGTCCTTCACTCTCCACTGGTCCAAGGCTGAAGGGATGGAGAAAGTCCCACAGCGCTTCCTCATATCACACTGCATCCTAGGAACAGACCCCCGTGCAGCCAATACTGACCACTGCAACAAGACTTTCTCAAACCTGCAACCTGGCACAGAGTACACTGTTAGTGTTGCAACTGTGCTGAGCAATGGGGAACAGAGTGAACCTGTCTCTACAACAGTCTGCACTAGTAAGAGATCTTCCCCCAATTACAGCTCATTGTCTCTTTACCAGTAACTACAACGATTGTGTTACATTACAAATACAAGTTTTGTTCCTTTTGTTCTGTTTCTAGCTTATTTCTTCCCACATCAAAAGCCCTATCTTTAATCTACTTTTCCACCCGTAAGGCTATAAACATTTGATTAAATGTTTAACTTCTCTGCGCTACGGATCCCTTTTACGGGATCACTTTCCTAAACAACCGCCAGATTTGCAGGGCGCCAAATGCAAAAATATTACTAAAAATATTTATAATCATGCAATCACAAGTGAAATATACCAAAACACAGCTTAGCTTGTTGTTAATCCACCTATCGTGTCAGATTTTGAAAATATATTTTACAGCGAAAGAAATCCAAGCGTTTTCAATGCTACAACAGCTAGCCCCAAATTAGCATGGTTATGAAAGTCAGAAAAGCAATAAATGAATCGCTTACCTTAGATAATCTTCGGATGTTTGCACTCACGAGACTCCCAGTTACACAATAAATGTTCTTTTTGTTCGATAAATATTACTTTTATAACAAAAAAAACGCCATTTGGGTTGCGCGTTATGTTGAGAAAACTACAGCCTCGTTCCGGTCCTGAAAGGAAGATGAAAATTTCCAAACGTATCAGATTAAAAAATATTACAAAAAATATTTATATTCATGCAATCACAAGTGAAATATACCAAAACACAGTTTAGCTTGTTGTTAATCCACCTATCGTGTCAGATTTTGAAAATATACTTTACAGCGAAAGAAATCCAAGCTTTTGTGAGTGTAGCTTTCAATGCTACAACAGCTAGCCTTATATTAGCCTGGTTAGCTTGGTCACAAGTCAGAAAAGCAATAAAATTAATCGCTTACCTTTGATAATCTTCGGATGTTTCCACTCACAAGACTCCCAGTTACACAACAAATGTTATTTTTGTTCGATAAATATTACTTTTATCACAAAAAAACTCCATTTGGGTTGAGCATTATGTTGAGAAAACCAAAAGCCGTGTTCCGTTAGACAAATTCCAAAAAGTATCCGTAATGGTCGTAGAAACATGTCAAATGTTTTTTTATAATCAATCCTCAGGTTGTTTTTAACAAACATAATCGATAATTTTTCAACCGGACCATAACCTATTCTTTAAGAGCGAAAAGGAAAATGGGGAGCCCCTCTCTCGCGCGCAGGAAACATTCAGAAGACACCTGACTACTTATGAAACATCTCGCTACTTTTTCAAAATAAAAGCCAGAAATTATGTCTAAAGCCTGTTCACAGCCTGAGGAAGCCATTGGAAAAGGAATCTGGTTGATACTTCTTTAAATGGAGGAAAGACGGGCCAGGAAACACAGATTTAAAAAAATAAAAAATAAATATCACTTCCGGGTTACATTTTCTCAGGTTTTCGCCAGCAGAATAAGTATTGTTATACTCACAGACAATATTTTGACAGTTTTGGAAACTTTGGAGTGTTTTCTATCCTAATCTGTAAATTATATGCATATTCTACTATCTGGGCAAGAGAAAATGTCAGTTTACGTTGGGCACGTTATTTAAAATAAAAAAAAACCTAGCGTTAAGGGAATCCATTTTCTTTAAAAAAAGAGATGGGATCAAATTTAAGGTAGAACTATGGCTGTTGATGTGACCGTATTACCGCCACACCGGCTGTCATAGGTCATGACCTCAGTAAAATTCCACATGACTACTGAGTTAAGGTAATCTCCTTTTATTCACTCTGGACATGCTATGGTAGTACCCAACTTGCAAACTACCTTCAGGTCCTAATGGCTTGGTACTCAGGGCTCTATTGTCCCTGTAACCTCTCTGACGTCAATGCAACTGAAAATCACATCAAACACTTAAACAGTATCGTGGTTTTAAAACTCACCTCACTGTGATGATCAAGTTGAAGAAAGAAGTTCAATAACAGGTTGAAACTGAGTGGAAAACATAGTAGTTGTGGATGTTGTTTCAAAGCCAAACACAACGAAATGAACAGCCCTTTCTAAGGTGGTGATGAATTCAAAACACCCATGAGCATAAGAGCTTATGTATAGGCCTATATGAGCCCAAGCCCCCCAAAATAAAACTGAATTAAAATAATGATTGTGCCGCCATACAATACATAGCCTGCACGGCAGAAAAACGTTTAAAAAAAGATCTAGATGTCTAGATCCCTTTTCACGCTCGACTCTTGGCGGCAGTAAGAAACCATCTCCATCTGCACCCATTCAGCATAGCCTAGATTTACGTTTTTATTACTTCTAAACAAAATAACTTTTTGGGGTTCTCATACACTCACGATTATGATTACAAAGACTGCGTCGTCATCGTCGTCCCCCTCTCCTCCTCAGTGGCTGACGTGAGTAAGACATTTAAACGTGTTAACCC
This sequence comes from Salvelinus namaycush, assembly GCF_016432855.1. Taxonomy (NCBI): domain Eukaryota; kingdom Metazoa; phylum Chordata; class Actinopteri; order Salmoniformes; family Salmonidae; genus Salvelinus; species Salvelinus namaycush. The sequence continues at coordinate 65,884,775 of NC_052314.1, forward strand.
TCGCAAGGCTGCCGGCCCAGACGGCATCCCTAGCCGCGTCCTCAGAGCATGCGCAGACCAGCTGGCTGGGGTGTTTACAGACATATTCAATCGCTCCCTATCCCAGTCTGCTGTCCCCACATGCTTCATTGTTCCTGTACCCAAGAAGGCAAAGATAACTGAACTAAATGACTATAGCCCCGTAGCACTCACTTCTGTCATCATGAAGTGATTTGAGAGGCTAGTCAAGAATCATATCACCGCCACCCTAGACCCACTTCAGTTTGCATACCGCCCACAGATGACGCAATCGCCATCACGCTGCACACTGCCCTATCCCATCTGGACAAAAATAATACCTATGTAAGAATGCTGTTCATTGACTATAGCTCAGTCTTCAACACCATAGTACCCTTCAAACTCATCATTAAGCTTGAGACCCTGGGTCTCGACCCCGCCCTGTGCAACTGGGTCCTGGACTTCCTGATGGGCCGCCCCCAGGTGGTAAAGGTAGGAAACATCTCCACTTCGCTGACCCTCAACACTGGGGCCCCACAAGTGTGCGTGCTCAGCCCTCTCCTGTACTCCCAGTTCACCCACGACTGAGTGGCCATGCACGCCTCCAACTCAATCATCAAGTTTGCAGACGACACATCAGTAGTGTGCTTGATCACCAACAATGACGAGACAGCCTACAGGGAGGAGGCGAGGGCCCTCAGAGTGTGGTGTCAGGAAAATAACCTCTCACTCAAGGAAAACAGGAAAACAAAGGAGATGATCTTGGACTTCAAGAAACAACAGAGGGAGCACCCCCCTATCTACATCGTAGGGACAGTAGTGGAGAAGGTGGAAAGTTTTAAGTTCCAGGGCGTACACATCATAGACAAACTAAAATGGTCCACCCACACAGACAGTGTGGTGAAGAAGGCGCAACAGCTGAAGTTCTTGAAATTCAGGAGGCTGAAGAATTTCATTCAAAACCCTGACAAACTTTTACAGGTACACAATTGAGAGCATCCTGTCAGGCTGTATCACAGCCTGGTACAGCAACCGCACCACCCTCAACCGCAGGGCTCTCTAGAGGGTAGCGAGGTTTGCACAACGCATCATTGGGGGCAAACTACCTGCCCTCCATGACACCTACAGCACCCGATGTCACAGGAAGGCCAAAAAGATCATCAAGGACAACAACCACCCGAGCCACTGTCTCTTCACCCCGTTATCATACAGAAGGCGAGGTCCGTACAGGTGCATCAAAGCTGGGACCGAGAGGTTGAGAATCAGCTTTTATCTCAAGGCCATCAGACTGTTAAATAGTCATCACTAACTCAGAGAGGCTGCTGCCTACATTGAGACCCAATCACTGGACACTTTTATAAATGGATCACGAGTCACTTTAAACAATGCCACTTTAAACAATGCCACTTTAAATAATGCCACTTTAATAATGTTTACATATCTTACATTACTCATCTCACATGTAAATACTGTATTTTATACCATCTACTGCACCTTGCATATGCCACTCAGCCATCGCACATTCATATACTTGTATGTAAATATTCTCATTCATCCCTTTAGATTTGTGTATATTAGGTAGTTGTTGGGGCCCTCCAGTCATGAGCTGCCCTCCAGTCATGAGCTGCCACTCAGTCCGGAGCTGCCTGTTTACACGCTGCTTGGTCCGAGTTTGGTGGGTGATTCTGTCACGGTTTTCTTCCTGGGATGAAGGAGAGGACCAAAATGCAGCGCGGCTAGTGTTCAACATTTTTAATCAGACGAATAAACGGTAACACTAATACAAATAACAAAATAACAAATGTGAAAACCGAGACAGCCCTATCTGGTGCAGACAAAACACAGAGACAGGAAACAATCACCCACAAAATCCCAACACAAAACAAGCCTCCTATATATGATTCTCAATCAGGGACAACGATTGACAGCTGCCTCTGATTGAGAACCATATTAGGCTGGACACAGAAACAGACAAACTAGACACACAACATAGAATTCCCACCCAGCTCACGTCCTGACCAACACTAAACAAGCAAAACACATAAGAACTCTGGTCAGGACGTTACAACATTGAGTCCACCATTCAGCAATGCTGCATTCAACCACACCGGTGATCCTTGCAGTGCAAAAAAAATGAAAAACATGTTTTAAGTATACAATTTTTACAATATCCTACAGCTACGTTGTTGTTATTTGGAGTTATTAAATACATTTTGATTCGGGTCGCAGCATTATGCACATCTGCAAGCATAGCAGCAAAGGCTGGACAAATATTATTCATCTCTGTTGTTGTAATATGCTAAAATGCTACATACAGCATCCTATGTACATAAGTGGACAATATAAAGGAACTGGTATTTTGTCCTAATAAAACAATGGACAGGTTGTGTTTGCATAGGCCTATAACTGCTACCCAAACATAATAGGTTATGTCTGGCCAGCAACTTCGTTGTGCAATATGGCCCGTGCGCTGATTGACTTTGACACCCATGGCCTATGTCAACGAGCGTTAGCATTCTAACTAACTGCTGCAGCATACAAAATAGTTGTTTTAGTCACAACCAAAGATAATCTTAGCAGCTGATGAATTGTTAGATTACTAATAATCTAGAAGCACAAGCATTTCGCTACACTCGCATTAACATCTGCTAACCATGTGTACCAATAAAATTTTGCTTGAACAGTCGCTAATCACACTGCATGTATTTATTCCTCTGTTCCCCCTCATGTCTTTGTGTGATATTGTTTGTGTTACGTGTCATTTGTGACGCGCCAGACTCATGTTTGTATTATTCCGTGTTGTTTCACGAGGTATGTTTATTTGTTTGAACATACTTATTGTGACTGTTTGCGCGTTTTGCACTTTTGCCAATTGGCTGGAGGTTTTGACGCAGTTGCGTCCATCTGTTGGTTTCTCCCGCCTCAAAGTGTGCGCCTGTTCACAACCCTCTGCTCTCCTGCACCTGACTTCGCTACCAGTACGCACACCCTTGACACTAGGACTTTGGCATGCGTCTGTACACTTTCCCTCCGCTCCACGCTGTAAATGGGACACTCGAAAGCAGCACAATCGAAGTTGAATTCACAGATGGGAGCGCATCAGGCTGTAATTTCATGAAGTAGATGACTCAACTGTTGACTCATTTATTCTCGCTTGTGTGACTTATTGACCTTTAGTCATAGTTTATACCCACGTGTGAATCCTTTGTCTTCTGACAACCAAGATGACATTTTCTGTAGGCTACAGCAATGACCCCTTGGAACCAGTAGCGGTGCGTGGGTAAAATCACTGGGGAAGCCAGAAAAAAAAAAGATAAAATAATTGTAATGGCTGTGTTGTGATAATTGCATTGTTTGCTCTATAACCTGTTAGTTCATATGCCTTGACACCGTGATCTAAAGGCCGAGACAATAAGAAGACACAGTGGCAGAATAAATTCAACCACACCTTTGTTTCATCACAAAACCGGACAGCAACCTATGTCTGGTGAAGTCCACAAAGCACATTGCATGTATCAAACAGTTACATGACCTACAGCATCAAGCCAGTAATGTTTCCGACATTTTCGGACTACTAAACAACTATTGATTTATAACCACAAGTTAACACAAGTCAAAAATAAAATGGGAGTGGCCTCCAATATTCCAGCACCATTTCAACATCATCTAATCACCTCTGTTTAGTCTAATACAGTCACACAAAAAAAGTACCAAAAAACAATTTAGTCCAATCAACATAAGCTGAATATGATGTGGCTGTCCATGGTTCTGATTTCTGTGCGCGTTCGTGCAAGTAGAAAAACATGTTGACTCACCTTACCTGTAGAGAAACACCAAGGCCATCCTCCTCTCTTTCATGTTGACGAAATGGTCACTCTGTCATACAGGAGAGGATTTGTAATTACAACTGTCGTGTCTTTGCTATCATTAAATTGAAGACTTAGTTTTTATCAAAGATTCTCTGTAATTAGTTATTACGCGATCAACTAAATAATAACGTAACTAATTAACTAGGAAGTTGGGGCACCAGGGAAAGTGTTCAGATTACAAAGTTATAATTTCCCAATAAAACCTTTCAGATATTTTCATATCTGATCAATAGTCTTCTGATTTAATGATTTATTTATTTTACCTCATGTTAGTCTCATTCCAAACGTCGTAAATTGTTGGTTATCTGCACGAACCCAGTCTTCACTATGAGTCATCCATACATCAATTGTCTTAAATCATTTATTTATTACTAACTAAGTAATTCACAGAAATGCATAAACAAAAAAACAAACTTAAAATGGTTACATGAAATGATAGGAGAAATATTCCCTAGTGGGCTGAACCGGCATGGCGGCTTGTTAGACAAAGGGAAAATTGGGGTTCGACTAAGAAGTCACTACAGAGTTCATAATTATAACATTGACATGCTAATCCTTTACACATGAACGCTCACTCATTCGGGAACAATTGCAATCAATATATATATATTTACGCTCAGTGTGTCGTCTTGATCGCTGGAGAAAAGTTAGTTTCTGTTGGAGAGTTTCGTCCGTCTCTGTCTTGGTTATTGTGGATAGTTCAGAGTGACATTCGTTATAGAATGGATGTTTCGGCGGTTGTCGTACTTCGCGTTCAATGATACCGAATTCCTAGCTGCAGACTAGTAGTCAATATCAAAGACTTGTTCTTATTCGTCTAAGAGTTTAACCACGTGGTATGGTTAACAGATTCAGCAATGGTACTCAACCTTCGTTCTCCTCCTAATGGAGAAAAAACATGGTCTGGTGATAATTTCTCAAGTTGGGTTTTTATTAAGAATTGCAGAAAGGGGCTGTCCCAGGATGTCTGGCCCTAACTGGGCTCAGGGGCAGTCCTTTGATTTAGTTCAAATCAAAAGGGAATTGTATTTTTCTTCATTAAACAGTCCGAAATCATATTACACAATTATACGAACAGTATCATACTCACTCATTCATCTTATACAACAATTAGATGTAAACCTCATATCTGAGGCTATTATATAAACAGCGGTATGGTAATGTAGCCACACAGTCTCCCATGAGTTTCCCAAGTTGTGACAAACGGACCAGTTAATAGCTGGAATCTTCACCAATCTTTTATACTTTTTCCGGAACAAGAAATCTGTTCATACCTCAAGTTCTGTGAGGTGGAAGAAATCCCTTTGTCCTGAAAGTTTACCCTCTCTCTAATACTGTGAATTTACGACGCCTCTCTGTGACCACAGCAGCCTAGTTGTAGGGGGCAGGGAGAGGCAGGGAGAGGGGGATGGGGCTTGCTATACCCAAGCAGGCAACGTCATGACACAACATTCTTTTCATTTATATTTATTTATCTTTGGTGTGGCGGCAACAATCTGGCAGCAGGACAACACCGTTACTAAATGAATATAGCAGAAACCCTTCATTTGTGTTACTTTACAAATCCAACTTCTGTTGTGACTTCTGTTTTTAGCTTATTTCTTCCCAGATCTAAAGGAATTGCAGGCAGCTTTTTCTACTTTGTCTACTATTCTACTTTTCTTCCTGCAGTTTATTTCTAGAGTTAAACTGTAGCCCTGGCAATAATGTATTTTCCCCTAGTACTTCCTGCTCCAGACCAGCTGACTGTTGACTCAGTGGACACCACATCAGCTGCTGTTAGCTGGAGCCAGCCACCAGGATTGGACCAAACCCAACATCATTACCAGATCTCCTACCACTGTCCAGGGACAGAACCACACATCACCTCCACATCTTCACCCAGCATCACTCTCTCTGACCTGCAAGGTGGTACTAAGTACTCTGTCACTGTCTGCACTGTGCTGGAAAATGGAAAGCAAAGTCAACTGGTGTCAACAAACCTCACCACAAGTAAGGAATTCCCCTAAAGTATTATGTTTGGTGTCAGTTTATTACATTTGAACTAGTTATCAAATGACTGAAGTAATCATTATGGATGTGTCAGCATGGGATGTAAATGTACATTATCTTTGACTAATATTCTACTTTTCCTCCTTTTAGAGGATAGAAATCCTCATCATTTCATGATTTAATTATTTCTATATAGTCTAAACTTTCTCACTCTGAACTTCTAACGCCAGTGGGATGGGTGTGACTTATTGACAATGATCACAATGTCTCCCAAAGTACAGCGCTTCTGGAGCAATTAGGATGAAGTGCCTTGTTCAAGGGCAAAGCTAAATATTTTTCACCTTGTCCGCTCCGGTGTTCAAACCTGCAACCTTTCGGTTTCTGGCCCAAATACTGTAACCTCGAGGCTGCCTATCTCTATATTGAGACTACCTGCCTCTACCTTACCCCTACCTACAGTGTCCTCTGTTAATATTGAGGCTACCTGCCTCTACCTTACCCCTAACTACAGTACCCTCTGTTAATATTGAGACTACCTGCCTCTACCTTACCCCTCCCTACAGTGTCCTCTGTTAATATTGAGACTACCTGTCGCAACCTTACCCCTACCTACAGTACCCTCTGTTAATATTGAGGCTACCTGTCTCTACCTTACCCCTCCCTACGGTGTCCTCTGTTAATATTGAGACTACCTGCCTCTACCTTACCCCTCCCTACGGTGTCCTCTGTTAATATTGAGACTACCTGCCTCTACCTTACCCCTACCTACAGTGTCCTCTGTTAATATTGAGGCTACCTGCCTCTACCTTACCCCTAACTACAGTACCCTCTGTTAATATTGAGACTACCTGCCTCTACCTTACCCCTCCCTACAGTGTCCTCTGTTAATATTGAGACTACCTGTCGCAACCTTACCCCTACCTACAGTACCCTCTGTTAATATTGAGGCTACCTGTCTCTACCTTACCCCTCCCTACGGTGTCCTCTGTTAATATTGAGACTACCTGCCTCTACCTTACCCCTCCCTACGGTGTCCTCTGTTAATATTGAGACTACCTGCCTCTACCTTACCCCTACCTACAGTGTCCTCTGTTAATATTGAGGCTACCTGCCTCTACCTTACCCCTAACTACAGTACCCTCTGTTAATATTGAGGCTACCTGTCTCTACCTTACCCCTCCCTACGGTGTCCTCTGTTAATATTGAGACTACCTGCCTCTACCTTACCCCTCCCTACGGTGTCCTCTGTTAATATTGAGACTACCTGCCTCTACCTTACCCCTACCTACAGTGTCCTCTGTTAATATTGAGGCTACCTGCCTCTACCTTACCCCTAACTACAGTACCCTCTGTTAATATTGAGACTACCTGCCTCTACCTTACCCCTCCCTACAGTGTCCTCTGTTAATATTTAGACTACCTGTCGCAACCTTACCCCTACCTACAGTACCCTCTGTTAATATTGAGGCTACCTGTCTCTACCTTACCCCTCCCTACGGTGTCCTCTGTTAATATTGAGACTACCTGCCTCTACCTTACCCCTCCCTACGGTGTCCTCTGTTAATATTGAGACTACCTGCCTCTACCTTACCCCTACCTACAGTGTCCTCTGTTAATATTCTATCAGTCTGACCCCATTCCTCACTATTATCTGATACTAGCTGTGTGCTTCTCTATCTGTTCTCTTCATCCCCTCGTGGCCTATTGATGAATACTGGATAAGAATCCTCATCTGAGCTCTCAGACTCAACGTTCTCCCCATTTTGCTGTTTTTGCTGGGGTGGTTCCATTCTCCACAGACCTGTACTGGGTGTTTCAACTAGAGGTTGACCGATTAATCGGAATGGCCGATTTAATTAGGGCCGATTTCAAGTTTTCATAACAATCGGAAATCGGTATTTTTGGACACCGATTTGACTTATTATAATATTTTTTTTTAAATTTACACCTTTATTTAACTACGCAAGTCAGTTAAGAATACATTCTTATTTTCAATGACGGCCTAGGAACGGTGGGTTAACTGCCTTGTTCAGGTGCAGAACGACAGATTTTTACCTTGTCAGCTCGGGGATTCAATCTTGCAACCTTACAGTTAACTAGTCCAACGCTCTAACCACCTGCCTCTCATTGCACTCCACGAGGAGCCTGCCTGTTACGCGAATGCAGTAAGAAGCGAAGGTAAGTTGCGAGCTAGCATTAAACTTATCTTATAAAAAACAATCAATCAATCAATCAATCACTAGTTAAACTAGTAATGTCATCAACCATGTGTAGTTATCTAGTGTGTCTTGCGTTGCATATAATTGATGCGGTGCGGAAAAAGGACTGTCGTTGCTCCAACGTGTACCTAACCATAAACATCAATGCCTTTCTTAAAATCAATACACAGAAGTATATACACTGCTCAAAAAAATAAAGGGAACACTTAAACAACACAATGTAACTCCAAGTCAATCACACTTCTGTGAAATCAAACTGTCCACTTAGGAAGCAACACTGATTGACAATAAATTTCACATGCTGTTGTGCAAATGGAATAGACAAAAGGTGGAAATTATAGGCAATTAGCAAGACACCCCCAATAAAGGAGTGGTTCTGCAGGTGGTGACCACAGACCAATTCTCAGTTCCTATGCTTCCTGGCTGATGTTTTGGTCACTTTTGAATGCTGGCGGTGCTTTCACTCTAGTGGTAGCATGAGACGGAGTCTACAACCCACACAAGTGGCTCAGGTAGTGCAGCTCATCCAGGATGGCACATCAATGCGAGCTGTGGCAAGAAGGTTTGCTGTGTCTGTCAGCGTAGTGTCCAGAGCATGGAGGCGCTACCAGGAGACAGGCCAGTACATCAGGAGACGTGGAGGAGGCCGTAGGAGGGCAACAACCCAGCAGCAGGACCGCTACCTCCGCCTTTGTGCAAGGAAGAGCACTGCCAGAGCCCTGCAAAATGACCTCCAGCAGGCCACAAATGTGCATGTGTCTGCTCAAACGGTCAGAAACAGACTCCATGAGGGTGGTATGAGGGCCCAACGTCCACAGGTGGGGGTTGTGCTTACAGCCCAACACCGTGCAGGACGTTTGGCAATTGCCAGAGAACACCAAGGTTGGCAAATTCGCCACTGGCGCCCTGTGCTCTTCACAGATGAAAGCAGGTTCACACGCTCATGTGACAGACGTGACAGAGTCTGGAGATGCCGTGGAGAACGAACAGAGGTAGCCTGACTGCCATTAGGTACCGAGATGAGATCCTCAGACCCCTTGTGAGACCATATGCTGGTGCGGTTGGCCCTGGGTTCCTCCTAATGCAAGACAATGCTAGACCTCATGTGGCTGGAGTGTGTCAGCAGTTCCTGCAAGAGGAAGGCATTGATGCTATGGACTGGCCCGCCCGTTCCCCAGACCGGAATCCAATTGAGCACATCTGGGACATCATGTCGCGCTCCATCCACCAACACCACGTTGCACCACAGACTGTCCAGGAGTTGGCGGATGCTTTAGTCCAGGTCTGGGAGGAGATCCCTCAGGAGACCATCTGCCACCTCATCAGGAGCATGCCCAGGCGTTGTAGGGAGGTCATACAGGCACGTGGAGGCCACACACACTACTGCGCCTCATTTTGACTTGTTCTAAGGACATTACATCAAAGTTGGATCAGCCTGTAGTGTGGTTTTCCACTTTAATTTTGAGTGTGACTCCAAATCCAGACCTCCATGGGTTGATAAATTTGATTTCCATTGATAATTTTTGTATGATTTTGTTGTCAGCACATTCAACTATGTAAAGAAAAAAGTATTTAATAAGAATATTTCATTCATTCAGATCTAGGATGTGTTATTTTAGTGTTCCCTTTATTTGTTTGAGCAGTGTATTTTTAACTTCTACTTCATCACCATCCCGGATCCGGGAGCACCCTCATCAGTAAAAAAGCTGACTAGCATAGCCTAGCATAGCGCCACAAGTAAATACTAGCATCTAAATATCATGAAATCACAAGTCCAAGACACCAGATGAAAGATACACATCTTGTGAATCCAGCCATCATTTCTGATTTTTAAAATGTTTTACAGGGAAGACACAATATGTATTTCTATTAGCTAACCACGATAGCAAAAGACCCAACCGCATATTTCCACCATCTTTTTTACTGCATAGGTAGCTATCACAAATTAGACCAAATAAAGATATAAATAGTCACTAACCAAGAAACAACTTCATCAGATGACAGTCTGATAACATATTTATTGTATAGCATATGTTTTGTTCGAAAAATGTGCATATTTCAGGTATAAATCATAGTTTTACATTGCAGCCACCATCACAAAATCTCACCAAAGCAGCTAGAATAACTACAGAGACCAACGTAAATTACCTAAATACTCATCATAAAACATTTTTGAAAAATACACAGTGTACAGCAAATGAAAGACAAACATCTTGTGAATCCAGCCAATATTTCAGATTTTTTAAGTGTTTTACAGCGAAAACACAATATAGCATTATATTAGCTTACCACAATAGCCAAACACACAACCCATTTATCAGCAGCAAAAGTTAGCGATCACAGAAAACCAGCAAAAGATATATAATTTTTCACTAACCTGGACAAACTTCATCAGATGACAGTCCTATAACATCATATTACACAATACATATATGGTTTGTTCGAAAATGTGCATATTTAGCGGCACAAATCGTGGTTATACAATGTGAATAGTAGCCAAACTGCAAACAAAATGTCGGGAGAAATCTTGGAGAGAGGCACCTAATCTAATTAATAACTAATCATAAACTTGACAAAAAAATACAGGTTGGACAGCAAATTAAAGATACACTATTTCTTAATGCAACCGTTAGATTTTTAAAATTAACGTTACTACGACATACAGCTTACGTTATAGCGACACCGCGCCGAAATTAATGGCGGAATATTAGTCCACACATTTTCGACAGATATACGAATTAACATCATAAATTGTTCCTACTATTTGATGAGCTTCCATCAGATTCTTGTACAAGTTGTCCTTTGTCCAGAATAAACGTTGTTCGGTTGTAGAATGCCGTCTTCATCTGTGCAATTCGCTAACGAAGTTAGCCACGAGGAACATAGGTGGCCAACCCTCCATAACGCCGAACAAAGAAAATACCGAAAATCGCATTAAACTGATATAACTTGGTTTAAAATAACTACATTATGATGTTTTTAACACATATATCAAATTAAATCAGAGCCGGAGATATCTAACTTATAAAACGAAAGCTTTTCAGTGCGCGATGCGCAAGGTCCTTCCTGCGTCAGGTCAAACCATGAAAAGACCGGTCCTTCCGTTCCAACATTTATTGTTCCGCCTCAGATTTAGCTAGACACCACATTCCAATTCTCAACGCCTACTGACATCTAGGGGAAGGCGTATGCAGTGCATGTCGACCCATAGAATACATGCAGATTAATAAACTGATCCTGGAACAGACTCTCCGATTTCAGATTTTTCAGTTCCTGACAGGAAGTTTGCTGCAAAATGAGTTCTGTTTTACTCACAGATATAATTCAAACGGTTTTAGAAACTAGAGAGTGTTTTCTATCCAATAGTAATAATAATATGCATATTGTACGAGCAAGAATTGAGTACGAGGCAGTTTAATTTGGGAACAAATTTTTACAAAGTGGAAATGGCGCCCCCCTATTGAGAAAAGGTTTTAAACCTGCATATTTAGCTAAAAGAAATCCAGGTCACTTCTCTTGCGTTCATTGCACGCAGAGTCAGGGTATATGCAACAGTTTGGGTAGCCTGGCTCGTTGCGAACTAATTTGCCAGAATTAGAATTATGACATAACATTGAAGGTTGTACAATGTAACAGCAATATTTAGACTTAGGGATGCCACCCGTTAGATAAAATACGGAACGGTTCCGTATTTCACTGAAATAAACGTTTTCTTTTCGAAATGATAGTTTCCGGATTCGACCATATTAATGACCAAAGGCTCGTATTTCTGTGTGTTATTATGTTATAATTAAGTCTATGATTTGATAGAGCAGTCTGACTGAGCGATGGTAGGCAGCAGCAGGCTCGTAAGCATTCATTCAAACATCACTTTACTGCGTTTTGCCAGCAGCTCTTCACTGCTCTGTTTATGTCTTCAAGCCATCAACTCCCGAGATTAGGCTGGTGTAACCGATGTAAAATGGCTAGCTAGTTAGCGGGGTGCGCGCTAATAGCGTTTCAAACGTCACTTGCTCTGAGACTTGGAGTAGTTGTTCCCCTTGCTCTGCATGGGCCGCAGCTTTTGTGGAGCGATGGGTAACGCTGCTTCGAGGGTGGCTGTTGTCGATGTGTTCCTGGTTCGAGCCCAGGTAGGGGCGAGGAGAGGGACGGAAGCTATACTGTTACACTGGCAATACTAAAGTGCCTGTAAGAACATCCAATAGTCAAAGGTATATGAAATACAAATGGTATAGAGAGAAATAGTCCTATAATTCCTATACTAACTACAACCTAAAACTTCTTACCTGGGAATGTTGAAGACTCATGTTAAAAGGAACCACCAGCTTTCATATGTTCTCATGTTCTGAGCAAGGAACTTAAACGTTAGCTTTTTTATATGGCACATATTGCACTTTTACTTTCTTCTCCAACACTTTGTTGTTGCATTATTTAAACCAAATTGAACATGTTTCATTATTTATTTGAGGCTAAATTGATTTTTATTGATGTATTATATTAAGTTAAAATAAGCATTGTTGTAATTGTCATTATTACAAATAAAAATAAAAAACGGCCGATTAATCGGTATCGGCTTTTTTGGTCCTCCAATAATCGGTATCGGTGTCGGCGCTGAAAAATCATAATCGGTCGACCTCTAGTTTCAACAGGTTCCTCAAATGGTAGGGAATTACATGACATGAGCATATTGCGATGCAGAACCCAGGCCCTGCCTGTACCCCTCTTGGGTTTGACCTCATAGACAGGGCTGTCATCACCTTTCCTGGTCACCACCACATGTATTTGGTCCTTCCAGTGTGATCTTAGCTTTCCCGGCGCCCCACGTTCTGACATGTTCCTCACCAGTACACGATCCCCTGAGACCAGAACTGAACTCATTTTCCTACAATCACAGTGGGCTTTTCCCTTTGCTGTTGATTTCTCCATGTTTCTAATGGCGATGTTATAGACTTCCGCCATCTGTTGCTGCCACTTCTTAGCATAATCCTGGTATGATTTCTCCTGTTCCTTTATCTGTAACCCAAAGACAAGGTCAACAGGTAGCAGTGGAGACCTTACAAATAGCAGGAAATACGGTGAGATCCAGTAGCATCACTGGTGGTACAATTATATGCATGAATGACCTTGTTCAGATAATCACCTCAGTTGGCCTTTTTCTCTTCATCTAGTGTGCGCATCATTGACTACAGTGAGCGGTTAAATCTCTCCACCGGAATCCCCTGTGGATGATATGGAGAGGTTCTGGAATTGGCTATTCCCGTACAGTTCTGCAAGGCTCTGAATAACTGCTTTTCAAACTCTCTTCCCTGATCATGATGGATTTTTGACACAAAGCCAAACTTTGGGAAATAATAATCAAAAGCTTTATTGCTGCAGTTTTCCCTGACTCATTTCTGGTGCGGTAGGCTTGTGCACATTTTGTAAAGTTATCTAAAATAACTCAAATGTACTCGTAGCCCCCTCTGCCTTTCTACAAATGCACATAGTCAATTGAAATCATCTGGAAAGGAGCTGTAGCTCGTACATGTTGCATTGGGGCCCTAGTTATTACACTGGGTTTCTTTTGTTTGATACACTTACACACTTTAGTGATAAAGTGTTCAATGTCATGTTGCATACGCGGCCAATAAAAGCGTTCTCGTGCTAAGTTCAACACTCTTTCTGTTCCGAGATGGGCCATTTCAGTGTGGAAGTACTTGTAAATCAGTGTTCTATACTGACTTGGTACCACAACTTGTCCTTTTTGCTGTTTTCCTTTGTAATAATCCATCTGGTGAGACATGGAGCCTGTTCCACTCTTGCAGTAACTGTTTGACTTTGTATGACTCTTGTTGACATTCTGTTGGTTTAGGCTTAGTCCTTTGACTTTTCAGTTCCAAGATTCTCCATACAGCTGCATCCTTTAACTGAGCCTTCATGATATCGTGTGGATCACTGTTCAGTAACTGTTCCCCCCCACCATGACAGCTCATCTTGCACTGATGGCCTTAGTGTGACCGTGGATATCCACGTTACACAGTCATTCTGTTGTGTCTGAACATTATTGAGTGTTGCTTTTACCATCTCAAGTGAGTGTTTCTCTGTGCATTCTTCCATGTAATGTTCAGCATGCAAAGGAGAGCGTAACAGAAAGTCTGCGTCAGTGTTTACCTTTCCAGGACGATACTTCAGTGTGAGATTAAAGTCAGACAGCTCTGCCACCCAGCGATGACTGGTGGCATTCAGTCTTGCTGTAGTTAGTACATATGTCAAGGGGTTATTATCACTGTACACTGTCACAGAGGGAGCAAACAATAGGTCATCTCGGAACCGCTCAGTCACTGCCCATTTGAGGGGCAAGAATTCCAGTTTCCCTGAGTGAAGGTGATAGTTTCTCTGCTTGAGTCAGGGTGCGGGAGCCATATCCAATGACTCTCAATTTGCCACTTTGTCGTTGGTATAACACACCTCCCAATCCCTCTTCGGAGGCATCAACATGCAGGATAAAAGGCTCCTTGAAATCTGGGTCAGCAAGGACAGGTGGATTAGTCAACACACTCACCAAGTGTTCTAATGCTCTCTAATGAGCATCCTCCCATAGAACTGTCTGGTGGGGCAGAGCCTGTCCCGACTGCATAGATACCTTGGTCCTTCGCTTCCCGGATGCTGGGGTCTCCGACTTATCTGCTAGTAAGTCATAGACATTTAGCATGTTGTGAACAGTTCTGTACATAACCCCTATAATACCCTAGAAACCCCAGTAGTTTCCTCAGCTCTCTCACGTTTGTTGGTGGCCTGTTTACCAGTTCTTGCACTGCTACAATTTCTTTAACATCCATTCTGTAACCCTCAGCAGAAATAATTGTTCCTAAATAACAGACCTCATTCTTGAATAGGTCACACTTATCAGCCCTGAGTTTAATACCCCATTTATTTTGCTGTTAAATGACTGACTAAAAATAAGAACATCATCCAAATATGGTACACAGATTCTCTCTCTTAAACCCTCTAAACTTTCCTCAATGCTTCGTTGGAAGGCAGAAAGCCAAAGGGAATTCTATTCCATTCATATAAGGCCCAAGGGGTGCTGAAGGCAGTGTATTTTATGGACTCTTCTCCCACAAAGCCTTGGTGGTATGCCTTTCCTTGATCTAAAACTGTAAACCATGAGTTTCCTTCCAAACCATCAAGTATTTCCTGTATACGGGGTATGGGATGCCTGTCCAGAACAGTCTTCTTGTTCAATCCCCTGTAATCAACACAGTCTTAAACTCCCATCCCTTTTCCATACACAGACCAGAGGTGATGCGTATGATGAATTTTTTGCTCAGGTGCCCCTGAAGGTGGCGCTTCACCTCAGCATACAAGGGGCGTCGCACACCGTTGTATCTCTTTGCTACTGGTATGTTTTCAGTCAATGTTATCTCCACCATGGATGCCCACTAAGATTTACCTCTGAAAAGAAAAACCTACATCAACTCAGGATCTGGAGTAAAAAGGATATGTAGTTAAATAAACAGGAGTTTCTGGCTAAATGCTGTGGCCACCCTAACATGCGGTTTAGGTCTCCATACATCTCCATCTGATTCACTGAACCAGCAGCTCTAAAATACCATCAGGGCCAGCGGCTCTTAAATACCAGCAGGGCCAGCGGCTCTTAAATACCAGCAGGGCCAGCAGCCCTTAAATACCAGCAGGGCCAGCAGCTCTTAAATACCAGCAGGGCCAGCAGCTCTTAAATACCAGCAGGGCCAGCAGCTCTTAAATACCAGCAGGGCCAGCAGCTCTTAAATACCAGCAGGGCCAGCAGCTCTTAAATACCAGCAGGGCCAGCAGCTCTTAAATACAAACAGGGCCAGCAGCTCTTAAATACCAGCAGGGCCAGCAGCTCTTAAATACCAACAGGGCCAGCAGCTCTTAAATACCAGCAGGGCCAGCAGCTCTTAAATACCAACAGGGCCAGCAGCTCTTAAATACCAGCAGGGCCAGCAGCTCTTAAATACCAACAGGGCCAGCAGCTCTTAAATACCAGCAGGACCAGCAGCTCTTAAATACCAGCTGGACCATCACAGCTGTAACAAAAACTGACTAACAAGGTGACTCCAGTCAGAGCGCCCAACCTAGTCAACCTCTAAATGGATAGAGAAACTGAAACTCGTAACAGAACCGAAACCCGTAACAGTCAGCATGGGATGTAAAGGTCCAGTATCTTCCCTGATGAGAAATATATGATGGTGAATTCCCCAGATCTCATCATGTAGGTTGGTGCTGAAATAATTAAACGTTGTTTATAATACAGTGTCTGAATTCAGGCTTTCTTCCATTCCTGTGAGTCATTATGTCAAGGAGTTGATCTGCCTCTGATTGCTTTAACTTTATCAGTTGTACAGTGTTAAACACTTTATTGTGGAGGGATCTAGAATTACAACATTCTTTTCATTTATAAAAAAAAATGTTGGTGTGGCGGCAACAATCTGGCAGCAGGACAACACCGTTACTAAATGAATATAGCAGAAACCCTTCATTTGTGTTACTTTACAAATCCAACTTCTGTTGTGTGACTTCTGTTTTTAGCTTATTTCTTCCCAGATCTAAAGGAATTGCAGGCAGCCATTTCTACTTTGTCTACTATTCTACTTTTCTTCCTGCAGTTTATTTCTAGAGTTAAACTGTAACACTGACAATAATGTATTTTCCCTTAGTACTTCCTGCTCCAGACCAGCTGACTGTTGACTCAGTGGACACCACATCAGCTGCTGTTAGCTGGAACCAGCCACCAGGATTGGACCAAACCCAACATCATTACCAGATCTCCTACCACTGTCCAGGGACAGAACCACATATCACTACCACATCTTCACACAGCATCACTCTCTCTGACCTGAAACCTGCTACTCAGTACTCTGTCACTGTCTGCACTGTGCTGGAAAATGGAAAGCAAAGTCAACTGGTGTCAACAAACCTCACCACAAGTAAGGATGACTGAAGTAATCATAATGGATGTGTCAGCATGGGATGTAAATGTACATTATCTTTGACTAATATTCTACTTTTCCTCCTGTTAGAGGATAGAAATCCTCGTCATTTCATGATTTAATTATTTCTATATAGTCTAAACTTTCTCACTCTGAACTTCTAACGCCAGTGGGATGGGTGTGACTTCTTGACAATGATCACAATGTCTCCAAACCTGCCTCTACCTTACCCCTACCTATAGTGTCCTCTGTTAATATTGAGACTACCTGCCTCTACCTTACCCCTACCTACAGTACCCTCTGTTAATATTGAGTCTACCTGCCTCTACCTTACCCCTACCTACAGTACCCTCTGTTAATATTGAGTCTACCTGCCTCTACCTTACCCCTACCTACAGTGTCCTCTGTTAATATTGAGACTACCTGCCTCTACCTTACCCCTACCTACAGTGTCCTCTGTTAATATTGAGGCTACCTGCCTCTACCTTACCCCTACCTACAGTGTCCTCTGTTAATATTGAGACTACCTGCCTCTACCTTACCCCTACCTACAGTGTCCTCTGTTAATATTGAGGCTACCTGCCTCTACCTTACCCCTACCTACAGTACCCTCTGTTAATATTGAGACTACCTGCCTCTACCTTACCCCTAACTACAGTGCCCTCTGTTAATATTGAGGCTACCTGCCTCTACCTTACCCCTACCTACTGTACCCTCTGTTAATATTGAGGTTACCTGCCTCTACCTTACCTCTACCTACAGTACCCTCTGTTAATATTGAGGCTACCTGCCTCTACCTTACCCCTACCTACAGTGTCCTCTGTTAATATTGAGGCTACCTGCCTCTACCTTACCCCTAACTACAGTACCCTCTGTTAATATTGAGGCTACCTGCCTCTATCTTACCTCTACCTACAGTACCCTCTGTTAATATTGAGGCTACCTGCCTCTACCTTACCCCTACCTACAGTACCCTCTGTTAATATTGAGGCTACCTGCCTCTACCTTACCCCTACCTACAGTACCCTCTGTTAATATTGAGACTACCTGCCTCTACCTTACTCCTACCTACAGTGTCCTCTGTTAATATTGAGGCTACCTGCCTCTACCTTACTCCAACCTACAGTGTCCTCTGTTAATATTGAGTCTACCTGCCTCTACCTTACCCCTACCTACAGTGTCCTCTGTTAATATTGAGGAAACTCAAATTAACTTTGAGCGCTTTAATTCAAATGATTACATTGCAAACAGTAACAATTATTTTTCATGCCATGAGAAGTAGCAGATCTGACCAAATAGGTTCTGGAACACATCAGTCCAAAACTGAGATGTGCTGTTCCCGCAGAATCCAGCTCAAATTAAACACTGATGATACAGTAAAACACATTAACACATTACCTAAGATCTGACTTTAATAACTTGTGATTCAGTACATTTTCAGTGGTGGAGGAGACCCTCCAGAGTTGCTGCAGTGTGTGTTCTACTGGCTGTCATCATAGGCCTGTTGGATTCCTGTAAGTTTAAAAATAAAAAATACATTTGTAGTCAATGTTTTGACTGTTACACATTTTGATTGACTTTTCCCTTTACAGGTGCAGAGAGAGACCAGCTACAGAATAGTCTAAAAACCATGACCACTGAGAGAGACCAGTTACAGACCAGGCTTAGGTTCTATGGTGAGTGCAGTCTTTCATTTTCTTAATTTAGAAGTATCATGTTATTTCATACTTAGAAGATATTTAATATACAGTGATCCCTCGCCACTTCGCGGTTCACTTATCGCGGATTCGCTATTTCGCGGATTTTCATAATGCATTTTTTTTTTTTTTTTGGTGCATTGTGCTCTGCATTCTGATTCGCTAAAAACTCACTCCCGCTTCTTGTATCAAAACATGCTACGAATTGTGCTATCATTTTGTCGTCTCGTGCAGTTATGTGTACGTACATAAAACAGCTTGGCAAATTTACATTAAGTTGGCCAAATTATCTTGTAATTTCGAACATCTCCTAAACCCATAATGTCGACGAAACGGCCTACACGTGAGTCACTGTATTTGTATACATGTAATAGTTGCTAATTGTAAAAAAAAAAAAAGTTTTCTATTTCGCGGATTTCACTTATCGCGGGTCATTTTCGGAACGTAACCCCCGCGATAAACGAGGGATTACTGTATTTGTAGACTTTTAAATGCCTGCTGTTCTGTTGTGTTTATCTCAGAGAAACCCTGTCTGGATGGATGGTGGAAGTTTGGCACCAGCTGTTACTATGTCTCCTCCACGATGGACACACAGACGGGGGCGGTCAGAAGGAGTGCAGAACAATGGGTGGAGATTATGTTATTATAAACAGCAGAGAAGAACAGGTAATATATAATACATTAGTAATACTATAATACTACTGTTTCATCATTATTATTCTTATTATCTACTTCTCTGACTAATATTCAACATGTGTAACCAATTGTATCACCAATGTTCATGTCACTGTCAATTTATAAAATATAAAATATACTTCCTGTCAGCAAAGCCAGTGTGCTTGATATGATATCTCTAATTATACTACAGTATAGTAGCTGAGGCTGCAACTTGATCTCTTAGTTTCACCTCGAAATTTGACCTAATCTGGATGAAAGTCTAGTTTTGACGCATTCATTCTGCATGGCTACAAGGTTAATTCTGTGTGGTTACAGGGTTAATTCTGTGTGGTTACAGGGTTAATTCTGTGTGGTTACAGGGTTAATTCTGTGTGGTTACAGGGTTAATTCTGTGTGGTTACAGGGTTAATTCTGTGTGGTTACAGGGTTAATTCTGCGTGGCTACAGGGTTAATTCTGCGTGGCTACAGGGTTAATTCTGTGTGGTTACAGGGTTAATTCTGTGTGGTTACAGGGTTAATTCTGTGTGGTTACAGGGTTAATTCTGCGTGGCTACAGGGTTAATTCTGTGTGGTTACAGGGTTAATTCTGTGTGGTTACAGGGTTAATTCTGCGTGGTTACAGGGTTAATTCTGCGTGGTTACAGGGTTAATTCTGCGTGGCTACAGGGTTAATTCTGCGTGGCTACAGGGTTAATTCTGCGTGGCTACAGGGTTAATTCTGCGTGGTTACAGGGTTAATTCTGTGTGGTTACAGGGTTAATTCTGCGTGGTTACAGGGTTAATTCTGCGTGGCTACAGGGTTAATTCTGCGTGGCTACAGGGTTAATTCTGCGTGGCTACAGGGTTAATTCTGCGTGGTTACAGGGTTAATTCTGCGTGGCTACAGGGTTAATTCTGCGTGGCTACAGGGTTAATTCTGCGTGGCTACAGGGTTAATTCTGCGTGGCTACAGGGTTAATTCTGCGTGGTTACAGGGTTAATTCTGCGTGGCTACAGGGTTAATTCTGCGTGGCTGCAGGGTTAATTCTGCGTGGCTACAGGGTTAATTCTGCGTGGTTACAGGGTTAATTCTGCGTGGCTACAGGGTTAATTCTGCGTGGCTACAGGGTTAATTCTGCGTGGCTACAGGGTTAATTCTGCGTGGCTACAGGGTTAATTCTGCGTGGTTACAAGGTTAATTCTGTGTTGCTACAGGGTTAATTCTGCGTAGTTACAGGGTTAATTCTGCGTGGCTACAGGGTTAATTCTGTGTAGTTACAGTGTTAATTCTGTGTGGTTACAGGGTTGAAACAGAAACAACTCAAATGGTTAGGGGTTAAGGTTAGGGCTATGGTGCCCTGACCTTAGAAATCCTTTTTATGTCTCTATTTTGGTTAGTCAGGGCGTGAGTTTGGGTGGGCATTCTATGTCTGGTCTGGTCTACTTCTCCTTCTCCCGACGACGTTTGTTACAGAACTACCCACCACCAAAGGACCAAGCAGCGTGGAAGGATGGACTCCTGGACATGGGAGGAAATATTGGACGGCAAGGGACCCTGGGCACAGCCGGGAGAGTATCGCCGTCCGAAAGAGGAGCTGGGGGCAGCTAGAGCGGAGCGGCGACACTACGAGGAATTGGCTCGATGTAACGTGCACGAGAGGCAGCCCCAGAATTTTTGGGGGGAGGGGGAGATTGGGGGAGTCAGGTAGGAGACCTGAGCCAACTCCCCGTGCTTACCATGGCGAGAGAGTGACCGGGCAGGCACCGTGTTATGCGGTGAAGCGCACGGTGTCCCCAGTGCACACGCATAGCCCAGTGCGCTACATCGCCGCTCCTCGAATCGGCCCGGCTAGAGTGGGCATCAAGCCAGGAGGGATGATGCCTGGTCAGCGCTTCAGGCCTCCAGTGCGTCTCCTCGGCCCGGGTTATACGGCACCAGCCCTACGCACGGGGTCCCCGGTTCGTCAGCACAGCCCAGTGCGGCCTGTTCCAACTCTCCGCACTTGCCGGGCTACGGGGGGTATCCAGCCAGGACGGGTTGTGCAGGCTCGTTGCTCGAGACCTCCAGTGCGCCTCCACGGCCCAGTGCATCCGGTGCCCCGGCTAAGGACAAGGCCTCCTGCATGTTTCCCCAGCCTGGTGAGTTCTGTGCCTTCTCCCAGAGCCAGGCCTCCTGTGTGTCTCTCCACTCCAGTGATGATCCAGGGCACTAAGCCTCCAGTGATGATCCAGGGCACTAAGCCTCCAGTGATGATCCAGGGCACGAAGCCTCCAGTGATGATCCAGGGCACGAAGCCTCCAGTGATGATCCATGGCACGAAGCCTCCAGTGATGATCCATGGCACGAAGCCTCCAGTGATGATCCATGGCACGAAGCCTGCAGTGATGATCCATGGCACGAAGCCTCCAGTGATGATCCATGGCACGAAGCCTCCAGTGATGATCCATGGCACGAAGCCTCCAGTGAGGAGTTATGGCACAAGGCCTCCAGCAACGCCCTCTAGTCCGGAGCCTCCAGCGACGCCCTCCGGTCCGGGGCAGCCAGCGACGCCCTCCTGTCCGGGGCAGCCAGAGTCGCCCTCCTGTCCGGGGCAGCCAGAGTCGCCCTCCTGTCCGGGGCAGCCAGAGTCGCCCTCCTGTCCGGGGCAGCCAGAGTCGCCCTCCTGTCCGGGGCAGCCAGAGTCGCCCTCCTGTCCGGGGCAGCCAGAGTCGCCCTCCTGTCCGGGGCAGCCAGAGTCGCCCTCCTGTCCGGGGCAGGTATGGGTCCACGTCCCGCACCTGAGCCGCCACCGCGGTGAAATGCCCACCCATGCCCCCCTATAGGTTCAGGTTTTGCGGCCGGAGTCCGCACCTTTCGGGGGGGGGGGGGTGTACTGTCACGCCCTGACCTTAGAGATCCTTTTTATATCTCTATTTTGGTTGGTCAGGGCGAGTTTGGGTGGGCATTCTATGTCTCGTGTTCTATGTTTTGTATTTCTATGTGTTTGGCCTGGTATGGTTCCCAATCAGAGGCATCTGTCTATCGTTGTCTCTGATTGAGAACCATACTTAGGTAGCCTGTTCCCACCTGTGTTTGTGGGTAGTTGTTTTGTTTGTATACCTTGCAGAACTGTTTGTTTTGTCGTTTTGTTGGTTTTTGTTCACGTGTTTTCGTATTTATTAAAAGTAATATGGACACTTACCACGCTGCACCTTGGTCCTCTTCTCCTTCTCCCAACGACGTTCGTTACATATGGGCTGTTTGCATCAAGTACTCCCCCAGCTTGCTAGAGCTCTGTGTGGTCTGAGCACGTTTCCCCTCGAGCATCATGAATTTGCACCAGTGCTCGGCAAATTTGTTTTTAGAAAACTGTGAGCGCCGAGGAAAGAATATATGGAAGTACTTAGTACCTTTTCAAACATCCTAAATCCCCTTGTATTTCTAGTGACCAGGCTGAGTATATTATACTACTACTACTTGTAACGTCCTGACCAGAGTTCTTATGTGTTTTGCTTGTTTAGTGTTGGTCAGGACGTGAGCTGGGTGGGAATTCTATGTTGTGTGTCTAGTTCGTCTGTTTCTATGTCCAGCCTAATATGGTTCTCAATCAGAGACAGCTGTCAATCGTTGTCCCTGATTGAGAATCATATATAGGTGGCTTGTTTTGTGTTGGGGATTGTGGGTGGTTGTCTTCTGTCTCTGTGTTTTGTCTGCACCAGATAGGTCTGTCTCGGTTTTTTCACATTTGTTATTTTGTATGTTGTTTGTAGTGTTTCACTTGTTCTTTAATTAAACATGTTGAACACTAGCCGCGCTGCACTTTGGTCCTCTCCTTCACCCCTGGAAGAAAGCCGTTACAGAACCACCCACCTAACCCGGACCAAGCAGCGTGGCAATGGGCAGCAGCGACAGCAGCAGTGGTACAAGGAGGAATGGACATGGGAGGAGATTCTGGACGGAGAAGGACCCTGGGCAGAGCCAGAGGAGTGTCGCCGCCCCAAAGCGGAGCGGGAGGCATCTAAAGCGGAGAGGCTGCATTATGAGGCGCTAGCAAGGCAGAGCGGCTGGAAGCGTGGCGAAGTCAGGTAGGAGACCTGCGCCAACTTCCCGGGCTTACCGTGGAGAGCGAGAGTACGGGCAGACACCGTGTGGTGCGGAAGAGCGCACGGAGTCTCCTGTACGTGTGCTTAGCCCGGTGCGGGTTATTCCACCTCCCCGCACTAGCCGGGCTAGAGTGAGCATTGAGCCAAGTGCCATGAAGCCGGCTCAACATATCTGGCCTCCAGTATGTCTCCTCGGGCCGGTGTACATGGCACCAGCCTTACGCATGGTGTCCCCGGTTCGCCTACACAGCCCAGGGTTATTCCACCTCCCCGCATTGGTCGGGCTACGGGGAGCATGCAACCAGGTAAGGTTGGTCAGGCTCAGTGCTCAAGGGAGCCAGTACGCCTGCACGGTCCGGTATATCCGGCGACACCTTCCCGCCCCAGCCCAGTACCTCCAGTTCCAGCACCCCGCACTCGCCTTATGGTGCGTGGCCCCAGCCCAGTACCACCAGTGCCTACACCACGCACCAGGCTTCCAGTGCGTCTCCAGAGCCCTGTTCCTCCTCCACGCACTAGCCCTATGGTGTGTGTCTCCAGCCCGGTACCACCAGTTCCGGCACCACGCACCAAGCCTCCTGTGTGTCTCCAGAGCCCTGTACGCACTGTTCCTTCTCCCCGCACTCGCCCTGAGGTGCGTGCCCTCAGCCCGGTACCACCAGTGCCGGTATCACGCACCAGGCCTATAGTGCGCCTCGAGAGTCCAGTGTGCCCTGTTCCTGCTCCCCGCACTAGCCTTGAGGTGCGTGTCTCCAGTCCGGTACCACCAGTTCCGGCACAACGCACCAGGCCTACTGTGCGCCTCAGCAGGTCAGAGTCGGTCGTCTGTTCAGCGCCATCTGAGCCATCCGTCTGCCCAGCGCCATCTGAGCCATCCGTCTGCCCAGCGCCATCTGAGCCATCCGTCTGCCCAGCGCCATCTGAGCCATCCGTCTGCCCAGCGCCATCTGAGCCATCCGTCTGCCCAGCGCCATCTGAGCCATCCGTCTGCCCAGCGCCATCTGATCTCGTTTTTTTCACATTTGTTATTTTGTATGTTGTTTGTAGTGTTTCACTTGTTCTTTAATTAAACATGTTGAACACTAGCCGTGCTGCACTTTGGTCCTCTCCTTCACCCCTGGAAGAAAGCCGTTACACTACTACTATTAGACTACTACTACTATTATTTATAACATGTAAAAGTGTTTCTCTGCTGTGGAGATTAAATGATGGCCATTGTTTTTCTTCTAAAATTTTATTATAGATATTTATCCATGGATTTAAGAAGAATGTTCGGCTTGGTAATTATAAAGAAGATGGAATCTGGGAGTGGGTTGGCAAAACACCATTTAAACCTACGTGAGTGAAGTGGTTCTGGAGGACTTTTACACTATTCTGTTGTAATAAATTACTTTTTACAGTCTGATAATCTCGTCCTCAACCAGCTCTCTCTCTCCCTCCTATGTAGAATGGTAACAACTGAGCCTGGGGACTAGGTTAACTGTCTGATTCTCTCTGTAGAATGGTAACAACTGAGCCTGTGGACTAGGTTAACTGTCTGATTCTCTATGTAGAATGGTAACAACTGAGTCTGGGGACTAGGTTAACCTGTCTAGCCCCTGGGAACCCCCCCCACATTCCCCTGAAAAGGCAGCGCGCGAAATTCAAAAAGTATTTTTTAGAAATATTTAACTTTCACACATTAACAAGTCCAATACAGCAAATGAAAGATACACATGTTGTGAATCCAGCCAACATGTCCGATTTTTTTAAATGTTTTACAGCGAAAACACCACGTATATTTATGTTAGCTCACCACCAAATACAAAAAAGCACAGACATTTCTTTCACAGCACAGGTAGCTTGCACAAAACTCCCAAATAGAGATAGAATTAGTCACTAACCAAGAAACAACTTCATCAGATGACAGTCTTCTAACATGTTATACAATAAATCTATGTTTTGTTCGAAAAATGTGCATATTTCAGGTATAAATCATAGTTTTACATTGCAGCTACAATCACAAATAGCACCAAAGCAGCTAGAACAATTACAGAGACCAATGTGAATTACCTAAATACTCATCATAAAACATTTATGAAAAATACATGGTGTACAGCAAATGAAAGATAAACATCTTGTGAATCCAGCCAATATTTCAGATTTTTTAAGTGTTTTACAGCGAAAACACAATATAGCATTATATTAGCTTACCACAATAGCCAAAAACACAACCCATTTATCAGCAGCAAAAGTTAGCGATCGCAAAAAAACAGCAAAAGATATATAATTTTTCACTAACCTTGACAAACTTCATCAGATGACAGTCCTATAACATCAGGTTATACAATACACTTATGTTTTGTTCTAAAATGTGCATAGTTAGAGCTGAAATCCGTGGTTATACATTGTGAAAACGTAGCAACTTTTTCCCAGAATCTCCAGATATATTTCTGACACTCACCTAATCTGACCAAATAACTCATCATAAACTTTACTAAAATATACGTGTTGGATAGCAAATGAAAGATACACTAGTTCTTGATGCAATCACCGTGTTAGAATTCTAAAAATAACTTTAGTACGACATACAGCTTACGTTATAGCGAGACAGCGCCTGCAATGAGGGCGGAAAATAGTACTAAACATTTTCCACAGAAATACGAAATAACATCATAAATGGTTCCTACTTTTGCTGAGCTTCCATCAGAATCTTGTACAAGGGGTCCTTTGTCCAGAACAATCGTTGTTTGGTTTTAGAATGTCCTTTTCTCCTGTCGAATTAGCAACCAAAGCTAGCCAAGTGGCGCGAAGCTGTCCATCACCAAACGCAGAGAACGGAAAAAGGCCAAACTCCCGATAAACTTTCAATAATCTGCTAAAACTATATTGAAAAAACATACTTTACGATGATATTATCACATTTATCAAATAAAATCAAAGCCGGAGATATTAGCCGTCTATAATGAAAGCTTTTCAGAAGGCAATCCAGGTTTCCTTCCCGCGCCTTGCTGAACAAAGGAAATTTGGGGTCATGTCATTCCAAGATCTCTCGTTTGACCTCAGATCAAGCTATACACCCCATTTCACCTCTCACTGCCTGTTGACATCTAGTGGAAGGCGTATGAAGTGCATGTATATCCATAGATTTCAAGCAAATGAATAGGAAGGCCCTGGAACAGAGCCTCGATTTCAGATTTTTCACTTCCTGACAGGAAGTTTGCTGCAAAATGAGTTCTGTTTTACTCACAGATATAATTCAAACGGTTTTAGAAACTTGAGAGTGTTTTCTATCCAATAGTAATAATAATATGCATATTGTACGATCTAGAATAGAGTACGAGGCCGTTTAAATTGGGCACGATTTTATCCCAAAGTGAAAATAGCGCCCCCTATCCCAAAGAAGTTAACTGTCTGATTCTCTATGTAGAATGGTAACAACTGAGTCTGGGGACTAGGTTAACTGTCTGATTCTCTATGTAGAATGGTAACAACTGAGCCTGGGGACTAGGTTAACTGTCTGATTCTCTATGTACAGTGGGGAGAACAAGTATTTGATACACTGCCGATTTTGCAGGTTTTCCTACTTACAAAGCATGTAGAGGTCTGTAATTTTTATCATAGGTACACTTCAACTGTGAGAGACGGAATCTAAAACAAAAATCCAGAAAATCACATTGTATGATTTTTAAATAATTAATTTGCATTTTATTGCATGACATAAGTATTTGATCACCTACCAACCAGTAAGAATTCCGGCTCTCACAGACCTGTTAGTTTTTCTTTAAGAAGCCCTCCTGTTCTCCACTCATTACCTGTATTAACTGCACCTGTTTGAACTCGTTACCTGTATAAAAGACACCTGTCCACACACAATCAAACAGATTCCAACCTCTCCACAATGGCCAAGACCAGAGAGCTGTGTAAGGACATCAGGGATAAAATTGTAGACCTGCACAAGGCTGGGATGGGCTACAGGACAATAGGCAAGCAGCTTGGTGAGAAGGAAACAACTGTTGGCGCAATTATTAGAAAATAGAAGAAGTTCAAGATGACGGTCAATCACCCTCGGTCTGGGGCTCCATGCAAGATTTCACCTCGTGGGGCATCAATGATCATGAGGAAGGTGAGGGATCAGCCCAGAACTACACGGCAGGACCTGGTCAATGACCTGAAGAGAGCTGGGACCACAGTCTCAAAGAAAACCATTAGTAACACACTACGCCGTCATGGATTAAAATCCTGCAGCGCACGCAAGGTCCCCCTGCTTAAGCCAGTGCATGTCCAGGCCTGTCTGAAGTTTGCCAATGACCATCTGGATGATCCAGAGGAGGAATGGGAGAAGGTCATGTGGTCTGATGAGACAAAAATAGAGCTTTTTGGTCTAACTCCACTCGCCGTGTTTGGAGGAAGAAGAAGTATGAGTACAACCCCAAGAACACCATCCCAACCGTGAAGCATGGAGGTGGAAACATCATTCTTTGGGGATGCTTTTCTGCAAAGGGGACAGGACGACTGCACCGTATTGAGGGGAGGATGGATGGGGCCATGTATCGCGAGATCTCGGCCAACAACCTCCTTCCCTCAGTAAGAGCATTGAAGATGGGTCGTGGCTGGGTCTTCCAGCATGACAACGACACGAAGCACACAGCCATGGCAACTAAGGAGTGGCTCCGTAAGAAGCATCTCAAGGTCCTGGAGTGGCCTAGCCAGTCTCCAGACCTGAACCCAATAGAAAATCTTTGGAGGGAGCTGAAAGTCCGTATTGCCCAGCGACAGCCCCGAAACCTGAAGGATCTGGAGAAGATCTGTAGGGAGGAGTGGGCCAAAATCCCTGCTGCAGTGTGTGCAAACCTAGTCAAGAACTACAGGAAACGTATGATCTCTGTAATTGCAAACAAAGGTTTCTGTACCAAATATTAAGTTCTGCTTTTCTGATGTATCAAATACTTATGTCATGCAATAAAATGCAAATGAATTACTTAAAAATCATACAATGTGATTTTCTGGATTTTTGTTTTAGATTCCGTCTCTCATAGTTGAAGTGTACCTATGATAATAATTACAGACCTCTACATGCTTTGTAAGTAGGAAAACCTGCAAAATCGGCAGTGTATCAAATACTTGTTCTCCCCACTGTAGAATGGTAACAACTGACCCTGGGGACTAGGTTAACTGTCTGATTCTCTATGTAGAATGGTAATAATTGAGCCTGGGGGCTAGGTTAACTGTCTGATTCTCTATTTTGTATTAGATGATTTTTAACTCTGAATCTCTGTGGTTTATAGGTATTGGATGGAAGGGGAACCTAATAACTTGATTGACAAGATGAATTGTGTTGAGATCTCACAGACGGCATCAGACCCATTGAAGAGCTGGAAGGCTGCACCATGTGCTACTCCAAAACACTGGGTGTGTGAAAAACCATTCACACTGTAGTCTCATTATAATAGCTAATGTAATTCGCTATCTTATGGGGTTGAACTGGTTTTCACTGTGTTAGGCTGAACCTGTTTTTGTTTCTATGTGTAACTACATTGAAGGAGCGTGCAACAGAACATTGTACTGTCCCACACTCAGTTTGTTGTTTATATTAAGTACTTTTCATTAAATCGATTTTATTCAAAACTAAAGTTTTGTTGCTAAGGATTCCACGACGCGGTTAGCCTTTACGGCTGGGACTGCAAGTTTGTGTTCCATTTTTTGCGTGGATTCCGCGAGTGCTAGCTGGCTGTACTACAGACACCTGTCGTCGTCGTGGGAAAGACTCATTGTTATCTTTTCATAAAACAACTGGTTGCAGTATAGAGCCAATCTGGATACCAAGCAGATCCTGAGGGAAATCGACGAGTACCAACAGCGTTACGCTATGGAGGAACATCATACTCCTTCTCAGAAAGATCCTACCACCTCACAAAATAACTTTAACCCGACAATAAAAAGAAAAACAGATTAATCTACAGACACGGACGCTTTACTTAGCATTGAGGTAGAGGCTAGTGCTCTGGCTGGAATCCATGCAACAGTGGAAAAGTTGTGTGAGGAGGCAGCAGGGCTGAGAGGGAGTTTGGAGTTCAGCCAGAGGGAAATTCTCAAGCTCCAAAGAGAAAACAAGACACTCAAAGCCAAGGTAAAAATACACGATTCCAACATGGATTGTCTACTCAGGGAAAACAGGGTGACGAAGGAGTCGCTACTAAACACAAAGTCGTAGCATGTGTGAAAATATATTTTTTTCTGGTATTCCTGAGGACGCATCCAATAATCCAGAGGGCGCGATCAGAGAATTCATGCAATCCGCCTTGAAACTTCCTATAGAGACTGTAAACAAGGTGGCTTTCCACCGAGTACACAGACTTGGAGCTCGGAGTGGCAAGACCAAGGGTCCCCGACAGATCATCGCAAAATTTGAACACTACCAACAAAAGGAGCTGATCAAAAGCAGAGGAAGGGAGCTTAAAGGGACCAAATTCGGTCTCAATGAACAATTTGCAAAGGAGATAAAGGAACGTCTTAACCTTTCACGAGCCTCTACCCCGGGTCCGGGAGCACCCCCCACCCCCCCCACACACTAATTAGCATAGCTAGCATAGCTTCAAAAGTAGATAGTAGCATCTAAATATCATTAAATCACAAGTCCAAGACACCAGATGAAAGATACAGATCTTGTGAATAAAGCCACCATTTCAGATTTTTAAAATGTTTTACAGGGAAGACAAAATATGTAAATCTATTAGCTAAACACGTTAGCAAAATACACCACTATTCTAACTCCATCAGTTTCTTACTCCTTCAGGTGCTATCACCAATTCGGCTCAACTAAGATATTGATATCCACTAACCAAGAAAAAACCTCTTCAGATGACAGTCTGATAACATATTCATGGTATAGGATAGTTTTTGTTAGAAAAAAGTGCATATTTCAGGTAGAAATCACAGTTTACAATTGCACCCACCATCACAAATCGACTAGAATTACTAGATAGAGCAACGTGTATGACCAATTTACTCATCATAAAACATTTCATAAAAATAGACAAAGCAAAGCAATGGAAAGACCCAGTTCTTGTGATTTCAGACCATATTTCAGATTTTCTAAGCGTTTTTCAGCGAAAACACAATAAATCGATAAGTTAGCATACCACATGTGCAAATGTTACCAGAGCATCGATTCCAGCCAAAGAGCGCTATAACGTAATCACCGCCAAAATATATTAATTTTTTCACTAACCTTCTCAGAATTCTTCCGATGACACTCCTGTAACATCATTTTACAATATACATATACAGTTTGTTCGAAAAGGTGCATATTTAGCCATACAAAACCGTGGTTACACAATAAAAATACTAGGAAATCAAGCCTCAATATGTCTGACGTCATCTATCAGAGTGATCTAGTTTAATTGAAAGCTAATCATATACTTGACTAAAAAATACAGGGTTGACAGCAATCGAAAGACAAATTAGTTCTTAATGCAACCGCTGATTTACATTTTTAAAATTATCCTTACTTTTCAATACAGGGTTGGCCAAGTGAAGCTATACCAAACAAAATGGCGAAATATGCGTTTAAAATATTTCGACAGAAACACGATTTATCATATTAAATATTGCTTACTTTGAGCTGTTCTTCCATCAGATTCTTGGGCAATGTATCCTTTCTATGTTATAAACGTCTTTTGGTCGATAGATGTCCTCTGTCCTTCGAAATGTCCACCACCAACGACCGACACCCTAAAACGTGTCCAAACTTTCAGAGCGCACAACAAAGAAATTCCTCAAAATCGCACTAAACGGATATAAATTGATATAAAACGGCTCAAATTAACTACATTATGATGTTTTTAACAACTATAACGACTGAAAACATGACCGGAGAAATATTGCTGGTTAGAAAACGATTTGGAACGAGGCAGGTCCGATGGCCTTGACGCTTCAGGCGCACGTTGAGAAAGGGAGGTCTCTGTACATTTTGGTCTTTTGTAATGGCTGTGAACGTCCCATCGATTTCATTGAAAACGTGATGACGTACAGACACCCAGAGGAAGACGTAGGCAGTGTCGGTTTCTTCATAGCATTCACTGTCGCCTTATAAACAGACCCCAGATCAGAGGTAAAAATTTCTGAAATCTGAACCCTGTCATGAAAAGTGCTGTAGAAATTGTTCTGTACCACTCAGAGACAAAATTCCAACTTCTATAGAAACTAGAAGGTGTTTTCTATCCAATAATAACAATAATATGCATATTGTACGATCAAGAATTTAGCACGAGGCAGTTTAATTTGGAGACACAAATATGCTAATGCGGAACAGCACCCCCTATAGTTGCAAGAAGTTAAGAGACTGTATCCGGTACAAAGACAACAAAGGAAGGATGGTAGGCGTGCCTTTGTCAATGTGGACAAACTCTTTATAGATGGACAGCTATTCCGAGACAGCTCCATGGCTGTACTAAATTCTACAGGGACTTCAGGTAACATAAAAGAAGGTATGGGAACTGTTTAAAATATCTGAACATTATGAAGTGGATATGAACACACACGTACTCAACTACATGCTTGCTTACACGTACGGACTTATACACACACACACACACGTGATTTCGCTCTCTTCTCTCACTCTCTCTTTCTTTTCTCTTCTCTCCCTTTCTCTCTATTGTCGAACTTTTTTAGAATTGAATGTGTTTATTGTTTGTCTATTTGTCTACAAGTTTATATATGTTTACAACAAGCAAGGGAAATATATCAGAATAGGGGCATTGGGGAATAATAATATATTGTACGGAATACATTTGTACTGTAGTGAATATGTCTCTATAGTAATGCAAGGTCTCTTTCATGATCATGTGAAACGTCAATTGCTATGGAAATGCTGGGATGTGTTTTTCAATGATATTAAAGGTAATTATGATGCAACTATGATGGTGATACGATATGGATTACAATTATGAATATTAAGGCTATACGCACTACATGTTACACACATAGACACTCAAACATGCAAATTGGCAGAGTTATTATTTATTTGGACATCACACATTATAGTCTTACTCTTATACAGACATCGTACACACTCTCATTAAATCACATCCAATATCATGCACATCAACCTACTCAGATTTGTTACACACATTATTTGTCTCAATTTTCTAACATCTGTGGCATTGGCTCACAGGAAACAGGCAAGGGAATAAAACAAATATTGCTAGAACCTATTTCTTGAATTCTAAATATCAGACATTTGAAATCTCTAGTTTTGAACTTCATAATACCTCTGATGGCAGTAACTTTACAAGCACTAATTATGGTCAATTTAGCCTGAGAATAGTATCTAGTTATGGTAAGGGGTGAAATAAGTATAGCTAGTTATAATTGTAACAGTTTGGCAGATCATAGAAAAAGATCAGTCTTTACATGGCTAAAAGAAAAGGAATATAACATATACTGTTTACAGGAAACTCACTCTACATCCTTAGATGAAGTTGCGTGGAAAAAGGAATGGGGTGGTGAAATAATTGTATTTATTATTTTATTTATTTTACCCACTTTTTTCTCCCCAATTTTGTGGTATCCAATTGGTAGTAGTTACAGTCTTGTCTCATCGCTGCAACTCCCGTACGGACTCGGGAGAGGCGAAGGTCGAGAGCCATGCGTCCTCCGAAACACAACCCAACCAAGCCGCACTGCTTCTTGACACAATGCACATCCAACCCGGAAGCCAGCTGCACCAATGTGTCGGAGGAAACACCGTACACCTGGCGACCTGGTTAGCGTGCACTGCGCCCGGCCCGCCACAGGAGTCGCTAGTGCGAGATGAGACAAGGATATCCCTGCCGGCCAAACCCTCCCTAACCCGGACGACGCTGCGCCAATTGTGCGCCGCCCCATGGTCCTCCAGGTCGCAGCCGGCTGCAACAGATCCTGGGCTCCAACCCAGAATCTCTGGTTGCACAGCTAGCACTGTGATGCAGTGCCTTAGACCACGTGAAATCATTTTCTGTCATGGACAAAGGAACTCAAAGGGTGTGATGATATTAATTAACAAAAATGTTAGTCTGAATGTGCAAATAATCAGGAATGATTCGCAAGGAAGGTGGATCCTTTTGAATATGAAAGTGGACGGAAAAGAGATTTGGCTCATTAATCTATATGGTCTAAATCAGGATGATCCATACTTCTTCGAAAACATTTATACCAATTTATTGAACTTACAGGCAACAAATGATCTAATCATTATGGTAGGAGACTATAACACAGTGTTACAGTGAGGGAAAAAAGTATTTGATCCCCTGCTGATTTTGTACGTTTGCCCACTGACAAAGAAATGATCAGTCTATAATTTTAATGGTAGGTTTATTTGAACAGTGAGAGACAGAATATCAACAAAAAAATCCAGAAAAACGCATGTCAAAAATGTTATGAATTGATTTGCATTTTAATGAGGGAAATAAGTATTTGACCCCTCTGCAAAACATGACTTAGTACTTGGTGGCAAAACCACCAAGTACAAAAGCCACTCCTTTGTTGCCTTGGCCGTGTGTTTTGGGTCATTGTCATGCTGGAATACCCATCCACGACCCATTTTCAATACCCTGGCTGAGGGAAGGAGGTTTTCACCCAAGATTTTACGGTACATGGCCCCGTCCATCGTCCCTTTGATGCGGTGAAGTTGTCCTGTCCCTTTAGCAGAAAAACACCCCCAAAGCATAATGTTTCCACCTCCATGTTTGACGGTGGGGATGGTTTCTTGGGGTCATAGGCAGCATTCCTCCTCCTCCAAACACGGCAAGTTGGGTTGATGCCAAAGAACTCCATTTTGGTCTCATCTGACCACAACACGTTCACCCAGTTGTCCTCTGAATCATTCAGATGTTCATTGGCAAACTTCAGACGGGCATGTATATGTGCTTTCTTGAGCAGGGGGACCTTGCGGGCGCTGCAGGATTTCAGTCCTTCACGGCATAGTGTGTTACCAATTGTTTTCTTGATGACTATGGTCCCAGCTGCCTTGAGATCATTGACAAGATCCTCCTGTGTAGTTCTGGGTTGATTCCTCACCGTTCTCATGATCATTGCAACTCCACGAGGTGAGATCTTGCATGGAGCCCCAGGCTGAGGGAGATTGACAGTTCTTTTGTGTTTCTTCCATTTGCGAATAATCACAAACTGTTGTCACCTTCTCACCAAGCTGCTTGGCGATGGTCTTGTAGCCCATTCCAGCCTTGTGTAGGTCTACAATCTTGTCCCTGACATCCTTGGAGAGCTCTTTGGTCTTGGCCATGGTGGAGAGTTTGGAATCTGATTGATTGATTGCTTCTGTGGACAGGTATCTTTTATACAGGTAAGAAACTGAGATTAGGAGCACTCCCTTTAAGAGTGTGCTCCTAATCTCCGTTCGTTACCTGTATGAAAGACACCTGGGAGCCAGAAATCTTTTTGATTGAGAAGGGGTCAAATACTTATTTCCCTCATTAAAATGCAAATCAATTTATAACATTTTTGACATGCATTTTTCTGGATATTTTTGTTGTTATTCTGTCTCTCACTGTTCAAATAAACCTACCATTAAAATTATAGACTGATAATTTCTTTGTCAGTGGGCAAACGTACAAAATCAGCAGGGGATCAAATACTTTTTTCCCTCACTGTAAGTACCTTAATGGACCGTAAAGGAAATCACTCTACAAACTATCATCCCCGTGCCCTTAAGGAAATCACAAATATGATTGACACATTAGAAATAGTGAATATTTGGAGACTAAACAACCCCGACCTAGTGAGATATACATGGAGGAGACTTAATCAAGCTAGTCGTCTTGACTACTTTCTTGTCTCTTTCTCTCTTGCATCAAAGGTTAAAAAAGTTTTAATAGGAGACAGAATGCGATCGGATCATCATCTAATTGGCATTCACATAACTCTTATAGGTTTTCCACGTGGACGGGGATATTGGAAATTTAATTAAAGTTTATTGGAGGACAACTTATTTTTAACTAAGACAAAATAATTTATAACTGAATTTTTCCAGTATAATATAGGTTCAGCAAATCCCCTTATTTTTTGGGAAACCTTTAAATGTACCTTCAGGGGTCATTCAATTCAATAATCATCAATAATAAAAAAGTATTTTCTGGCTAAAGAAACAACACTAACAAGGGAAATCCATTAACTAATAGTACAGGTAGATGGCAATAAAAACGATACTACAGAGATACCAAAAGAGTTAGAGGAAAAACAAATATAACTTATTCAAGAACGATCTAATGTAATCTATTACAAAAATTTAAAATGCACAAAATTCTTCCTGAATCTTCAATACAGGAACGCTAACAAAAAGAATTTGCAGAAACTTGTTATTGAAGACGGAGTCATTTATGATTCCCCGAATTATATTTTAAAAGAGGAAGCTAATTATTTTAGGCAGATGTTCTCTTTTCCGTCTCATCCTCTCCCACTGAATGAAGATTTAAGGTAAGGAATTCTTTCCAAAAACTATAAAAAATTGAAAATTAACAAATATACAGAAAGATCAGTGCGAAGGCCAAATTACAGAGGAATAACTTTTTGAGGCTATTAAATCCTTTCAGTCTGGAAAAACCCCAGGGCTTGATGGCATACTGGTAGAGGTATATCAAGTATTTTTTGATATACTAAAAGCTCCATTGTTAGATTGTTTTAACTTCTCCTATAGAAATGGTAGTCTGTCAGGTACTCAGCAGGAAGGTCTGATATATCTATTATTAAAATAAGATCCAGATGGCAAATATAAAGACCCGGTGTTCCTAAAAAACTGGAGGCCCCTTACACTTCAATGTTGTGATGCAAAAATACTAGTGAAATGTAATGCACTCAGAATTAATAGGGTTTTACCAGGTATTGTTCATCCTGATCAGACAGGTTTTTTACATGGACGATACATTGGAGATAATACACAACAACGACTAGAAAATCATGAAACATATAAGCAGCCAGAAATGGTATTTATAGTGGATTTTGAAAAGGCATTTGATAATGTAAGATTGGATTTTATTTATAAATGCCTGAATTTTTTCAATTTCGGTAATTCTCTTATAAAATGGGTAAAAATAATGTATAGCAAACCCAGGTGTAAAATAGTAAATAACGGCTACTTCTCAGAGAGTTTTGAATTGTCAAGAGGAGTTAACCTTTTCTCAATATAGGGGGTGCTGTTTCCACTTTGGAAAATATCGTCTCCAAATTAAACCGCCTCATACTCAATTCTTGCTCGTACAATATGCATATTATTATTACTATTGGATAGAAAACAATCTCTAGTTTCTAAAACTACTTAAGTAGTTTTTTTGGGGTATCTGTACTTTACTTTACTATTTATATTTTTGATAACTTTTACTTCCCTACATTCCTAAAGAAAATTATGTAATGTTTACTCCATACATGACACCCAAAAGTACTCGTTACATTTTGAATGCTCAGCGGTACAGGAAAATTGTCCAATTCGCGCACGTATCAAGAGAACACGTGGTCATCCCTACTGCCTCTGATTTGGCCGACACACTAAACACAAATGCATAATTTGTCAATTATGTCTGGGTGTTGGAGTGTGCCCCTGGCTATCCGTAAAATGTAAAAACAAGTGTATTTTTTATATATTTTTTTACGTGGCCAGTGATGTTAACATTGTTGCACTGATGTATCAAATGGTTGCACAGGACAGACCAGTGATGAGCACAGTGAAAAATAAGCTCAAAAATAACAATCCTTAGAAAAATGGAAATCACTTACAAACTACTTGAGCAACGAGGCAGGCCACATGATGTAAAGATGCACAGGCCAAACGGCGTTTGTTGTTGAATTTATACATTTAATTTAAATACGAGTTTCTGTATTATATTTTTCATTCGGCTACATGTAGCCTACATTGAAGTATTGTTTACAGTTGTCACTATGACAACGAACATATCCTAAAGCACTGAACCGTCTGTCTTACCACCTCGTTAATAGGTCTACAGCGGTGCAATAGGACACGTTGATCAGTTGATTGACAGGTGTAGGCTACTGTAGAACAATAAACTTTCCTCTAGTGTGGATGCTCGCCAACGTTTTATAGTTATGTAAAATGCATCATTATAGTTGTCGTCCTTGATGTGGACAGCCCTTAACGTTTAAATTGGTAAATGCTTCCCTCTAGTGGTCAACATGAATATGGTATGAATACAGCAGTGGTTCTAAACCATGGGTTAATTTGACAGAAATCACGACTAACACTGATAGCCTACTAAAAAGATCGATTTAATATTCCCTGCTATTTTGTTTTAATTATCATTTTGGAGGGGGAGGGTTACATGTGTTTTTTTTGTTTTTTTATCGCTTTGGGAGGGCCAGGTAAAATATATATTTTCCTCAGGGGGAGGGACATCTATTTTAATTTCAAAGACGTCCAAATACCTCCATTTATCCCTCAATTTGTGGGCAGAACTGAAAAAGTGTGTGCGAGCAAGGAGGCCTACAAACCTGACTCAGTTACACCAGCTCTGTCAGGAGGAATGGGCCAAAATTCACCCAACTTATTTTGGGAAGCTTGTGGAAGGCTGCCTAAAACATTTTACCTGTCACGCCCTGACCTTAGAGAGCTTTTTATGTCTCTATTTTGGTTTGGTCAGGGTGTGATTTGGGTGGGCATTCTATGTTCATTTTTCTATGTTTTGTATTTCTTTGTTTTGGCCAGGTATGGTTCTCAATCAGAGACAACCTTGTCTCTGATTGGGAACCACATTTAGGCAGCCCTTTTCCCACCTGTCTTGGTGGGTCGTTGTCTTTGTTTGTTGGCACTATAGCCTTGAGCTTTACGGTCGTTTCTTTTTGTTTATTGTTTTGTTGGCGACATCTACTAATAAAAGTATGTACGCTCACAACGCTGCGCCTTGGACCTGTTCCTTTGACGGCCGTGACATTACCCAAGTTAAACAATTTAAAGGCAATGCTATCAAATACTAATTGAGTGTATGTAAACTTCTGACCCCCTGGGAATGTGATGAAAGAAATAAAAACTGAAATAAATCATTCTCTCTACTATTATTCTGACATTTCACATTCTTAAAATAAGTGGAGATCCTAACTGACCTAAGACAGGGCTGTTTTACTATGATTAAATGTCAGGAATTGTGAAAAACTGAGTTTAAATTTATTTGGCTAAGGTGTATGTAAACTTCCGACTTCAATTGTACATAGTAATTGCTATTAGCTAATTCATATTCTAGTTTGTCAGCCGAGAGTTAGAAAATATGACCGCTTGTGTTGCTCAATCTTTCCTCAGTTAGCGCTAGGACAAATGTAGCCTACATTTTTCCGGTTAGGATGATTGTGTTATGCTATAGATATTTCTGTGAATAAACATTGCATCCAAAAATATACTGCTCACATTCTGGACATAACTTTGTAAGGACTGTGTTTGTGTAAATAGTTTCTGAAAAAAGCGTGGCCAGCTCAAACGCTGATTGTTGCGTCATTCGAAACTGGCCGTTCTAAATAAGAGTTCTAAATGAGTGTTCTAATCACACGGGTGTGATGGTACACTATTTAATGATATACTACACCTGCTACTACTATATAATTAGATATGAGTACTACTACTACTACTACTACTACTATATAATTAAATACTGCTACTACTACTACTACTATACAATTAGATACTAATACTACTAGTACTAAGACTATAACATTATATACTACTACCAGTACAACTAAAACTATATAAGTAGATACTACTACTACTACTACTACTACTACTACTACTAATACCAGTAATACTACTGTATAATTAAATACTACTACTACTAGTGATACTACTACTACTACTAATATATAATTATATACTACTACTACTAGAGAATTAGATACTACTACTACTACTACTACTATATAATTATATACTACTACTACTAATACAAATAATATATCATTAGATACTACTACTATACAATTAGATACTACAACTACTACTACTACTGTATAATTAGATACTGCTACTGCTACTGCTACTACTACTACTGCTACTACTACTATATAAATATGATACTACTACTGCTACTGTTACTTCTACTACTTTTACTACTACTGCTACTACTACTACTACTACTACTACTGCAACTTCTACGCTGCTACTATTACTTATAATGCTACTACTGCTGCTACTACTACTACTACTACTACTTCTGCCTCTACTGCTACTACTGCTACTACTGCAACTTCTACAACTACTACTGCTGCTACTACTGCTACTGCTACTACTGCTGGTGCTACTACTACTATTACTGCTACTGCTGCTAATACTACTACTACTACTGCTACTACGATACTACTACTACTACTATATAATTAGATACTACTACTACTATATAATTAGATGCTACTACTACTCAGTGGTGGGCCGTCAGGGCCTGCAAGGCCTTCTCTGCTGGCCTAAACATCATCAGAATATAATTTTTTTTTAAATATATTTTCCCACAAATATGTATTAAATTATTCCCCAGAGTAAGAGTTATACTCTTCATTTCATAGCTTTCCTCTTGGTTGCACTGCTTCCAGCCCCAGGTTGAGATTTGGAGGGCTGGTCTTTACGTTAGATCTTTTATCCAATCATATTCAGCCATCATGTGTTGCCAGGGGTCTAAAATCTGCCCTCAGGCCTTCAGAATCAACAGTGCGGGCGCTTGTAGCTTAAAGTGAATGGAAATAAAAATTTTGTGTCAACCAATCAGCTTTAGAGTTGGCTATTGTATGCCTGCTGGCTGGCTCCAGTGTTACACAGGAGCCAGCTAGCAGGCGTAGGGCGTCCACGTCTTTTGATTGGATTACCAATATTGAGAGGCAGGTCCTATGGGCAGGTCTATGCAGATCTAGGAAACTAAATTTGATAAACGAATTAATTAGCGTTCTATTGTTTTTTGAACCCACAATGCCTGCTCTCTGTGTCACACTCAAGATGGCCGACCCCGAGGTGGTGACCTTCAGTCTGGAGGTGCTTGGCCAGCTGATGGCCAGTGACCCACAGGTAGGGAAGGCTCCCAACACCCTGCCAAACTAAAGATGGCTGCCTGCCATGCAGATGTCATAGTTTGTTGTTAGCCATAAACACTGTTTAATGTGCAGTCTTGCATTGTTTATCTGCTGTCTAATGTATGGAGAAAGGGGCTGTAAATGTCATATCTGGCAGAAACAAACTAGCACAGGCAGCTAGACGATGACGTTGATGAAGCAGTACTTCTTCTCAGCTTGCAGAGGAGTTTGTGAGGCATAGTGGGCTCCCCGTGCTGGAAGCCATCCAGTATAGCAACCAGGAGACTATCCGCCTCAGAGCAACACACCTGCTGGAACATCACCTGCCCCCACACTGCACGGTGAGGACTCTACCCTAACACAGGCCGGGTGTGTGTACCTGTGTATACATATACACTGAGTGTAGAAAACATTAAGGACAGCTTCCTAAAATTGAAATTGCATCCCCCCCTTGCCCTCAGAACAACCTCAATTCGTCAGGGCATAGACTCTACAAGGTGTTGCTGGCACATGTTGACTACAATGGTTCCCACAGTTGTGTCAGGTTGGCTGAATGTCCTTTGGGTGGTGGACCATTCTTGACACACATGGGAAACTGTTGATCATGAAAAACCCAGTTCTTGCAGTTCTTGACACAAACCGGTGTGCCTGGTACCTACTACCATACCCCGTCCAAAGGCACTTAAGTCTTTTGTCTTACCCATTCACCCTCTGAAAGGCACACATACACAATCCATGTCTCAATTGTCTCAAGGCTTAAAATATGTTTTAACTTCTTTGGGCTGCAGGGGCAGTATTGAGTAGCTTGGATGAAAAGTGCCCATTTCAAACGGCCTCGTACTCAATTCTTGCTTGTACAATATGCATATTATTATTACTATTGGATAGAAAACACTCTCTATTTTCTAAAACCGTTTGAATTATATCTGTGAGTAAAACAGAACTCATTATGTGAGTGGGGTGACATCTGCACCATAGCATGTATTGACCTTACAGCAGAACACCTTATTAAAGTGGAGTAAATTGGGACTAAAATAATGTGGGGTGAAGGTGAACTTTTTGTTGACAACATTCTCATCGAATTGCACTTTGGTTCTGCAGAAGGCGTTCTGTTACGATGTTTTGATTTTGTGCCAGTATGGCATCGGTTAGATAGAAGTGCACAGAGTGCCACTGGAATGTTGTGCCATAATTAGCAGTACTTCCTCTAACTCTACTGTCAAAGTCCTGGTAGATGGCAGTGTGGTCGTCTGCTGCAGTAGCCCATCTGTGACAAGGACGACGAGTTGTGGGTACCGAGATGCCGTTCTGCATTCTGTTGCCGGTGTAAAGTACTTAAGTAAAAATACTTTTAACTACTAATTAAAGTCGTTTTTTGGTGTATCTGTACTTTACTATTTATGATTTGAACAACTTTTACTTTTACTCCACTACATTGCTGAAGATAATGTACTTTTTAATGTACTTTTAAATAATGTACTTTTTACCTTTTTGAATGCTTAGCAGGACAGGAAAATTGCCTAATTCACACACTTATCAAGAGAACATTCTGGGTCATCCCTACTCCCTATGAATCTGTCAGACTCACTAAACACATGCTTCATTTGTAATGATGTCTGAGTGATGGAGCGTGCCCCTGGCTTTCGTTAATACAAAAACAAGTGACAATGATGCTGTCTGCTTTGCTTTATTTAAGGAATTTGAAATGA
Organism: Salvelinus namaycush; assembly: GCF_016432855.1. NCBI lineage: Eukaryota > Metazoa > Chordata > Actinopteri > Salmoniformes > Salmonidae > Salvelinus > Salvelinus namaycush. The sequence continues at coordinate 65,926,972 of NC_052314.1, forward strand.
TTCATACTTTTACTTTTAGTTTTGATACTTAAGTATATTTTAGCAATTACATTGACTTTTGATACTTAAGTATAAAAACCAAATGATGGTATAAAAACCAAATGATCAGACCTCAGGATAAGACCCAGATGCAGACAATTCGAAGTAAAAAAAGTTTATTACAAAAACGGGGCAGGCAAACGACAGGTCAAGGGTCAGTAATCCAGGCCAGTGTCACAAGGTACAGAATGGCAGGCTCAGGGTCAGGGCAGGCAGAATGGTCAAAACCAGGAAAACTAGAAAACAAGGACTAGAGAGAAAGCAGGAGTATGGGAAAACCACTGGTAGGCTTGACAAGACAAACTGACAACAGACCAACAGAGAACACAGGTATAAATACACAGGGGATAATGGGGCAGATGGGCAACACCTGGAGAGGGGTGGAGACAA